>NC_084612.1:43358116-43575616 GCF_033978795.1 Nerophis ophidion
AAACATTAGTCCTCAGTATGTCAATTTTCTTTTTTTGTCCCCTTCCAAAAGACACAAGAAGACCACATTAATTTATTCCCTTTTACATGTACAATGTCTCATAATCCTTTCGTAAAAAAGGGGTAGGGTGGAGGTAAGGGTGGACCAAGTTTCTTTTCGTGTCCTTCTCGCCATTTTCGGGTTCTAAACGGCTGTCAAAGGGTCCCAACTTGTCGGAATACCTACTCAGACTTCTTCTGTCCAGGTGAGATGCATGATTTATGATCTACAATAAACTTACAGTGAGCAAAACCACTTCATATAAACATATGGACACACGGTAGTGATCACGCCGCCATTATAAACGGTTTGTCTGCGTTCACGCTTAAAATAACAATATCACTAATACTTGGTTAATGTTCATGTCACAAAATGTAAATGGAGTATTGTTGGCAGTTTTTGAATTTTTTGGGGCGATTTTATGGGCAAAATAGTATGTACAATATGTAAAAAAAATGTACATGTTAGAATGCATTCAGAAAATATACATCCGTCGTCATGTCTATCATAATGATTGTGAATGTTAGGCAAAATTCAATGTCGTATGGTGTAACATGTACAGTTGTGATCAAAATTATTCAACCCCCGCACAATTTTGGTGTTTTAGCAAGTTGGACATTTATTCCGTATCTTGTTTATAGTCATATCAAATAAGGATGTGTCAAATAGACAAATGCAACTTAAATTGTAACACTGTATTTTACAAAATACCAAAAAAGGACATTTTTCTTAATATCTCATTGACAAAATTATTCAACCCCTTAAAGATCATAACTCTTAAGAACAGAATTTGAATAAGGTCTTTTCAATCAGGTGTTGAAAACACCTTTAGATGTGATTAGAACCATAACGAACAACAATTAAACAGATTAAAAAAGACTGTGACGCTCAGCTTCTTGTAGATGGTCAATGGTGTTCTTAGCAACATGATGAAGTCCAGGGAGTGGTCAAAGAAGTCAAGAGAGGAGGTAATTTCTCTCCATAAGAAAGGATATGGATATAAGAAAATAGCAAAGACATTACACATTCCAAGAGACACAGTTGGGAGCATAATTCGCAAGTTTAAAGCTAAAGGCACAGTGGAAACACTACCTGGGCGTGGTAGAAAGAGGATGCTGTGTGTGTACAGTGGTGAAAAACCCCTGTGTAACAGCTGAGGAACTACAACAGGACATTGCAGAGGGGGGAACGCAGGTTTCGTTCCAGACAACAAGGCGCGCAATACGGCGTCCAACTTGCTAAAACACCAAAATTGTGTGGGGGTTGAATAATTTTGATCACAACTGTATCCCAGTTGTCTGTAAAAAACTGGAGATTCTTCAGAAGAAACTCATGCGTGTTATATCATGGGCAAACTTTATTGCTTCCTCAAATCCTCTTTTTTTTATGGGTACAATCTTCTGAAGCTTACTGAGTGCAACAGATTCCACAGCGCTTGTATTATGCATAACGTAGTATACCGATTAAATTCTAGACTCTGCCAGCTCCTTCCAGTGACCACTACTTCTCATAGACATAACACCAGATGTAAACCTTTATTAAGAGGGAAACATCGTCATCTAAAGTGTACAAGGTTTAGTATAGCCAGAAGAGGCCCGATGATCTGGAATGAGATTGTTAGCTTTATAAAAGAATCACATTCTTTAAACATTTTGTAAAAAGTGTTTTAAGCAAAATTTGTTGTAACGTTATGTTTAGTATACTTAGCAGACTCCTTATGGCTGAGGAATTTACATTAGTCACATCATTTTGTTCTTGACCTCTGTATGTATGATGAGTTTATCGGAGATCTTCAAGATGCAAACTTTTAATCAAATTTGAATAATAGGATATTGAGACTGATTTGGTGGATTTAAAGATTAAAAAGCTCAACGGGCTACATGTGGCCCTCGGGCCTTAATTTGCAGAGGTCTGGTCTATATTAAGTGCAAAATTGTAAATGGGTATTTGGTGGATAGATTTTGAAAGGAATTGTATTGTACTGTATTTTGTATATTATATGATGAGGTATATTTTAACTGTGGGTCCCTGTGCATAAACTGCGCTTGTAGGGATTACATTTTTGCTGAACGGACTCTGATACCAACAAAAGAAACAATAATGTAACACAAAATGATGACTATAAATTAAAAAAAAAATTGTAATTCATTTAAGCTAGAGACCTAAGAGCCTACCTTTATCCTGTATGTATTGCTTTTTTTTGTCAGTTTATACCAAGCTGTATTGTCGATTTAACATGATTGCTACACGTATGTACGCTTACCTAATGTGTATATTAATGTGCTTGTCTTTGTGAGTTTAATTTTTAACTAACTTAATGTAAAGATGTATCAATAAACAACCTCAAGTTAAATGAAAACTTCTACTTTAATGCATGTTTACTTGCTTGTTAAACTAAATGCCAGCATTCATTTAGAAGATTCAACATAATGTAACAATAAAAATAGATGTTGATGCAATTAACTTGATAGCCAACCATGCCTCAGCCGCCTTGAATAGATTGTCGTTCTTTGGGAAACACTGGAATGTGATCATACCGCAAAAGTATTCATCTCCTAACCTGATCGTTGACAAACGTTTTTAGAATTGTTGTTTGAGCTTTCGATCATTTACTGCCAAGAGCGTCTCGAAAGTCAGCAAATCAATCAAAGAGTTTAGTGACGTTAATGCAGCAGGCAGCAGACAATGTAGGATAATAAATAGCTTCTTTCAATTGCCAAACAGCGGCCTCAAGTACCTGTCCTCATATTTCATCCTGATGACAAATCAATACAATTCGAAGCTGGCTGGAATGTGTGGATTGAAGCAGAACATGAGTGGAATCAACAGCATAAGAAAGTCAAACCTTTTAAAAGAAGCTGCTACTGTAGCATATTATGTTTACAACTCTATCTGAAACTTAAAATCATCTAGAAATCTAATATTTGATGATTTTCTGCAAGGGTTTTTTTCTGTACATTATTGTAATTATCTTTTCTTCTTGGAACAACACATAATTTACAACGATATGAACGCATATCAAGTAGATTTAGATGTATGTTCTCTTTAATGTAGGGGTCTCCTGTATTAACTTCACAACATTTAACTGTTGGTCACAATAAAATGGTTTTGAGAGAAGTTGGTCATGCTTGAAACCCCAGATAGATCTAGCATTAGTACCTATGGATGGGTTCAAAAAGATGGTTCCACAATGGCACTGCAGTACACGTGATAGAAGGAGCTATCGGTGTATCATTTGGGTGTTAAATAAATACAAACTTAGCAACAGCTGTACTTGAAGGGGTATTGTACAAGTTAATTGCAGCACCGTGCTAAGCGACGTGCTTCCAGTACCTGGCAAGCAGGAATCCGTATTTTCTTCTTGGCTTCCGTAACCACAGAATGTCCTGACATTTTGCACCTGGTCTGCTTAAACATGCAAATAATATTATGGGGTATCCATCTGCAGGGGTTTTCGCTTAGTGTGGGTATTATTCTCTCTGCTGATGTAATCATTTACTTGCTAATGTCCTCTTTTCAGCTCTCTCGTGTAATGCGGTTCCGGTTAAAACTTCTGTTTAAGTGTACACAACAAATAAGGTCTGATCTAAGAGCCAGATAACATAAATAGTGTGTGCAAGCTGTATAATTACATGTTATTAATAGTAGGTGTGTTGCAAGAGATCAACTAAGACTGTGTGTACAGTTTGTATCAGGCCTAGGCAATTATTTTGACTCGGAGGCCAAATTCAGAGAAAAAAAGATGTCTGGGGGGCCAGTATATCTGATTTTTAGGAACCGTAATACAAAACCTCACAATAATGTCTGATTGAGTGCTAAAAACGTTATGACAGACCGCCTTAAAAAATAAAACGAAATTTGACATTTTTCTATGGAGGATAAAACACTGAATATTGACATGTGAACGTCACACCCTCTTTCGATCGACATATTTCACAATCAAGTGAAACATGATAATAATAATAATAGATTTTATTTGTAAAAAGCACTTTATGTTGAGCAAACAACCTCAAAGTGCCACAGTGTAAAAAATAGTAATAATAGCAATAATAATAGATAATAAAAATAAATAAAATGTAAAAACTATAAACAGCCCAATAGTTAGAACCAGCATGCAGAAGGCTTTTTTAAAAAGATGGGTTTTTAAGCCTTTTTTAAAAGCATCCACAGTCTGAGGTGCCCTCAGGTGGTCAGGGAGAGCATTCCACAGACTGGGAGCAGCGGAGCAGAGAGCCGGGTCTCCCAGCTTTGACCGTGGAGGTTGGAGGAGGTTAGCCTGTATGGAGCGGAGGTGTCGTGTGGAGGATTTAGGGGTGAGCAGTCCCTTGAGGTAGTGGGGGGCATTTCTATGGAGGCACTGGTGAGTTAGTAGGGAGATTTTGAATTCAATCCTGAATGGAACAGGAAGCCAGTGAAGGGATTTGAGAGTTGGTGTGATGTGGTCATGTTTCCGCACTCTCATCAGGATCCTCGCAGCACTATTTTGTATGTACTGCAGCTTCTGGATGTTCTTGCTGGGGATCCCGACAAGAAGTGCGTTGCAGTAGTCGAGCCTGGAGGAGACAAAGGCGTGGACGAGCCTCTCGGCATCAGAGAGAGTGAGTGAGGGGCGGAGTTTCACAATGTTCCTGAGGTGGTAGAAGGAGGTGTTGCACAGTTGTTTGATTTGAGCCTCAAAGGTCAGGTGAGGGTCCATTTTAACACCCAGATTAGTGACTGAGAATGAGAGGTGAATGTCGTGGCCGGAGAAAGTGATGCTGGTGATGGTGTATGACGGAGTCTAATGTGGGGTACATGATTGCGAAGGGTTAAAAATATACCCACCTAAAATATGATACATCTGATATTTGCTGAATTTTCCAGAGGGGTCAATCAAGTACTTTCTATTCTAATATATTCTATTCTATACATCAATAAGCTTTAGAACTTTGTTGTGAAAATCACCTTCCATGTCTGTGGAAATGCTTCCCGCCCAAAATGCTCGGTGGCTCATCTGAACTGCTCTGACGTAGTTAACTGCTCTGACGTAGTTGACCATAGTAACTAATTACATAGATGACGTGGACCCCGACTTAAACAAGTTGAAAAACTTATTCGGGGGTTACCATTTAGTGGTCAATTGTACGGAATATGTACTGTACTGTGCAATCTACTAATAATAGTTTCAATCAATCAATCAAAAAAACAAACAAACATAGTAACTAATTAGATGACCATAGCAACTGATTAGATGACCATAGCAACTAATAAGATGACCATAGTAACTAGTATATCATGCAAAAGTGTGTAATCCAAGCATTGAAAGATTTAGTATACTTGAAGACTTATGTTCTTTATAAAAATTCCCAGCACATCATAATGGCAGCTACACTTTCCATCTTAAATTCCCCCCAAAAAAGTTTTGGGGGAATGTCCGGCGGGCCGGATTAAAAAGCTCAGAGGGCTACATGCGGCCCTCGGGCCTTAATTTGCCGAGTTCTGGTTTATATTAAGTGCAAAAGTGGTGCAGGCAGCCTTGTTTAAATGAGGATTTTGCGTGTACTACCGGCTGTCGTCAGAGAGATGCTCTTTTGCTGCATGCTCATTGCGCTATATGCTCCATCGTGTAGTGTTTTCTTATGTTGTTGAAAATATAGCGCACAGATGTATTTGTACCATCTTGTCTGGGCTACATAAAAGCACGATCAGAACAAATTTTTCGCATCGTGAATGCGCGCTCTGGAAATACAGCGCGTTTGGATCATTCCAGATGCATCAACACAGACAACACACAAAAAAATGCATATTGCAATAACTTTTTCACAAGGATATTATTATATGTCCTATGAAACAACAAACGCTGTTAAACTGCCAGCAGACCCCTAAACAAATCCATTAAATCTGTTTTAATCAGACCTTTAAGTCCTCCAGCATTTATAAAATTATAAAATGATATTGCTGAATAACAGAGTAAAAGAATAAAAGACTAAAAATAAAATATTTGTGTTTCTTACTGTCAATCTACGTAGGAAAAGGGATTCATATGCCCCCATTCATCGTGGTTTACCGGACACATGAAATGTGATGAATTGGGGTGTGCACTATAAACTTCCTCCAAAAACATGCACCTGGGGATAGGTTGATTGGCAACACTAAATGGTCCCTAGTGTGTGAATGTGAGTGTGAATATTGTCTGTCTATCTGTGTTGGCCCTGTGATGGGGTGGTGACATGTCCAGGGTGTACCCCGCCTTCCGCCCGAATGCAGCTGAGATAGGCTCCAGCACCCCCCGCCACCCCAAAAGGGACAAGGGGTAGAAATGGATGGATAGACTATCCACTTTTGCCACCATGCTGACGGCAGTTGTGTGTAAAATATCTTACAATTTGTTTTGTGGCAATTCCAACTTTGACCACGGCGTCAGCTGCTGTTTAGAGTGGTGTTTTCCATCATTTTCATCAGACTGCATTGCAAAATTATTAACATCCTCTCACGTGAGATCCACACAGGAATGGGGCTATATGAATTCCTTCCCAACTGTATGTTGACTAGCACACAGATGGAGGATTTGCTCTCCATTATCTACCATTGCAGTGATTGCCTCTTCACAATGACCGCAGAGCACAATTTGTGCGTAACTGTGCCAGCTTGCACATACATACATAATGGACTTAAACGGACACAAGACCGCTTCTAATTTATTAAGCCTGAAACGGTTTTGCGGTCGCTAAATGATAGGGCTTCACGGTGGCAGAGGGGTTAGTATGTCTGCCTCACAATACGAAGGTTCTGCAGTCCTGGGTTCAATCCCGGGCTTCCTCCCACTTCCAAAAACATGCACCTGGGGATAGGTTGATTGGCAACTCTAAATTGCCCCGAGTGTGTGAATGTGAGTGTGAATGTTGTCTGTCTATCTGTGTTGGCCCTGCGATGAGGTAGCGACTTGTCCAGGGTGTACACCGCCTTCCGCCCGATTGTAGCTGAGATAGGCGCCAGCGCCCCCCGCAACCCCAAAAGGGAATAAGCAGTAGAAAAAGGATGGATGGATAAATGATTGGGCTTCACGGTGGCAGAGGGGTTAGTGCGTCTGCCTCACAATACGAAGGTCCTGCAGTCCTGGGTTCAATCCCATGCTCGGGATCTTTCTGTGTGGAGTTTGCATGTTCTCCCCGTGACTGCGTGGGTTCCCTCCAGGTACTCTGGCTTCCTTCCAATTCCAAAGACATGCACCTGGGAATAGGTTGATTGGCAACACTAAATTGGCCCTAGTGTGTGAATGTGAGTGTGAATGTTGTCTATCTGTGTTGGCCCTGCGATGAGGTGGCGACTTGTCCAGGGTGTACCCCGCCTGCCGCCCGATTGTAGCTGAGATAGGCGCCAGCGCCCCCCGCGACCTCAAAAGGGAATAAGCAGTACAAAATGGATGGATGGATAAATGATTATGTTTGCATGTTGTCCTCCTACTATTGTGGCCGTTCTGACAATATTCTGAATATACATGAAGATAAACGCCCGATTGTAGCTGAGATAGGCGCCAGTGCCCCCCGCGACCCCGAAAGGGAATAAGCGGTAGAAAATGGATGGATGGATGGATAAACACGCTAAATGTGCTTGCTATTTTGCTCAATTAAGAGATGCAATCCTCAGTAGTGGACAAACTTGGTATAAATCTGTTTTTCATAGGGCGCTATCACATTTGCACGTGTTTAAGTACAGTACATGCCAAATTTTTAGTTGATCAGGCCCTTTTTCTACTCCTCCCTCCTCATGTGTCCGGGCTGGATGTTCATATAAAAAATCATTGGTATTACGCGTTTAACATCGATTCAGAATCAATCAATCAATCAATCAATCAATGTTTACTTATATAGCCCTAAATCACTAGTGTCTCAAAGGGCTGCACAAACCACTACGACATCCTCGGTAGGCCCACATAAGGGCAAGGAAAACTCACACCCAGTGGGACATCGGTGACAATAATGATTATGAGAACCTTAGAGAGGAGGAAAGCAATGGATGTCGAGCGGGTCTAACATGATACTGTGAAAGTTCAATCCATAATGGATCCAACACAGTCGCGAGAGTCCAGTCCAAAGCGGATGCAACACAGCAGCGAGAGTCCCGTTCACAGCGGAGCCAGCAGGAAACCATCCCAAGCGGAGGCGGAACAGCAGCGCAGAGATGTCCCCAGCCGAATCGTCTACATCCCAATCGTGACACATCTAAGAATCCATTATTTCCTCGATTTCTAGTAACTAATGAATAAAATACAGTAAATTTTTTATAAGTGTTAATTTTCCAGAATAAGTTATTGTATTTTTTTAAAATTTATTTTTATTTTTTTCTGGCCCCAGTGTGTGAATGCAAGTGTGAATTTTGTCTGTCTATCTGTGTTGGCCCTGCGAAGAGGTGGCGACTTGTCCAGGGTGTACGCCGTCTTCCGCCCGATTGTAGCTGAGATAGGCGCCAGTGCCCCCCGTGACCCCAAAAGGGAATAAGCGGTAGAAAATGGATGGACGTTATTGTGTGCTTTGTTGTCGTTGTTTAGGAAGCGTCAGTCACTTTTGAACACCCAAACGATCACCATGCAGGGATTGGCTTCAGATAAGAAATGCTTGCAGTTTGTATCATAACCCTTGTAGATAAAGTTTATCATACTTGTATTACATTACTTTTCCATATTTGAATATTTGATACACTTTGTACACCTTAAGGCGACCCCGGTGTGCTTTTTCAAACTCTTTCCGCCAGAGAATATTTGGTCCGTTTCTCCAGGAATGTTGGAGTGAGGCTCCCCTCGCGAGTTCGTTCCTCGCAGTTCCACATTGTTATTGCCAAATAAAATAACTTTCTTTAGCAGTCCCGACAAAAAGAACAAGGTGATCTGAGGACAAGGTTTGAACTTTTCACTTTAGACTTATTGACTTTGCAAAGAAACCGGGCTGGGATAACGTGTGGGAACATTAATACAAACAGTATTCACATTAATACAAAAGTTATTCACTGTATGAAACTTTTTTCTTTAAAGATTTGGCGATACACCAAGGGTGTCCAAAGTGCAGCCCGGGGCCCATTTGTAGTCCATAGCTAATTTTTTTTTATGGCCCAACAACATTAAAAAGTGCCGTAAAAGAGCAAGCAAGTGTAAGGCTTTTTTTTACCCCCTTTAAAAAAAAAATCAATATATATTATTGGTTTTCAGCTTTGAATGTCTCGAAGTAGATATGCATTGTCTGTTTTATGTGAATTTTGTTCCCTTAAAATGTCATTTTTTTAAACGTTTGCAAAATCGTGATGATAATTGCAAATGGGATCGTCCATTGTATATTTGCAATAATCTAGGGATTTATGAGACAGCTCTTTTATCCTGTATGTTTGCTTGGTAAAGTCTTTTAATATGACATTTTATATCATGGATATTGTGACCAAACCAATCAGGTCATCATTATCATCATGCTATTGTTGAATGTGCTCAAAAAGTAAAAATACACAACACTGATCACATCTGCGTGAGTTCATCAAAGTGCAACTATTATTCACAATTTTACGACAGTTTCAATTTGCAAGGGTAATATTACTCGGGAGTCTTACCGCAGCTTATCTTTAATAATTGTTACATCCCAAATGGTTGCATTGCTTTTCTTTCCAGTTTATACAGAGCTGTATTGTCCATTAAACATGATTTCTACATGTATGTACAGTCAAATTCCCAGACAAAAGGAAAATTGCGAAAGTCGTACCAATTTATAAGAATGGAGACATACTGTACACCAGTTTGCCAACTACAGACCTGTTTCACTACTTCCACAATTCTCCAAAATCACGGAAAAATGATTCAATACCCAATTATATAAATTTATCAGCAATAGTGGAACGCTCGTGAAGAACCAATATTGATTCCGAGCAACTATCTTAACATCGATAACATTAATCAAAATAACAAAGGAAATTATCCATACAATAAATGGTAAAGAATGTGCGGCCGCAGTATTCATGGACTTAACAAAAGCATTTGACACAATTAATCATGACATTTTAATAAAAACATTTAAACAATATGGCATCGCAGGGTTGGTCTTGAACTGCGTAAGAAGATATTTAACCCAGGGTGTACCCCAGGGATCAATACTAGAACCAAGATAGTTTACTCTTTATACAAACGACATTTGTAAAGTTAGAAAGGACTTAAAGTTAGTTTCATTTGTGTTTTATACAGAAGAAATGAGCAATTAGAAATGTTTTGACAAAAACAGACTTTCTTTGAATATCAGTAAAACTAAAATAATGCAATTTGGTAACAATAGAAAAGGACATCATACACAAATACAAATAGACGGAGTAGATATTGAAAGGGTAAAAGAAACAAGATACGGGGAGTAATAGTAGATGGTAAAATTAACTAGAAATCTCATAAAAATATACAACATAAGGTGGCAAGAAACATTTCAATAATTATTGAATTGAGTTTGTAGTCCCTTGTTTTGCCTATCTAAAAAAAGCACAGCAGAGATGTTGAAATAGCACTTTTTATTGGACTGTTGTTGATCTGCTCTTTCTATTAGTGCTTTGTTTTTGTTGTGGTGTTTTTTCATCTGTACTTTAGATTTTATTGGTAAACGTGTTTTTAACCTGCTGTCACTTTACTTTTGCCCGGGGGACAACAGATGGAAATGAGATTATAGCTATGTCTGGTTTGTGCAAGATATTTATTGTTAATTGTCCCAATCAAATAATATTCTTATACATGATGAGGTGTGCTTTACCATAGAGAGGTTTGCTATTAAAAAAAGCATGTGACCTTGACCAAATATTGAAATATGCAAGCAATACAATATCAGTGTTACTTTCCAAGTGCTTTTCTGTATTATTAATGCAGTTCATATTGCCTGCTTTTCTGTATTATTAATGCAGTTCATATTGCCTGACTATGTTGTCCGTTTTATTAGTTCCGGTAGTCCAAGACAAAAGCATTAAGGTATCAAGCATAGAAAACATCTTTCCGATTGCTCTTGCTGGCATACTTTCCAAAGTATTTGAACAAATTCTTCTGGATAGGCTTCAAGACACAAAAGCAAACACAGCAAAGACTTGTGTATACACGCACTGAAAGTATTTTAGTTAGAAAGCATCCTCAATGGCAATCAGGCACAGCTGTGTCTTGAGCTCCAATCGGTAACAAGTGAAGGAGCCAGCACCCTCCCGATATGAATGTTAGGAAATATAGAAGACATACCAGTACTATTTTGTGTTTTCAGGATGCATCCAAAGATTTTGACCGAATGAATCGTAGTACATTGTTTGTTGAATTACTAGAACGACTGGTCCCCCTATATTTAAAAAAGATGATACACTTTTGGTATTCACATCAAACCATGTAAACTAGATGCGGTAGGATTATAAGTAAAATGTATGTAAATTTTAACAAAATGTGAGGGGTTAGTGCGTCTGCCTCACAATACAAAGGTCCTGAGTAGTCATGGGTTCAATCCTGGGCTCGGGATCTTTCTGTGTGGAGTTTGCATGTTCTCCTCGTGAATGCGCGGGTTCCCTCCGGGTACTCCGGCTTCCTCCCACTTCCAAAGACATGCACCTGGGGATAGGTTGATTGGAAACATTAAATTGGCCCTAGTGTGTGAACGTGAGTGTGAATGTTGTCTGTCTATCTGTGTTGGTCCTGCGATGAGGTGGCGACTTGTCCAGGGTGTACGCTGCCTTCCGCCTGATTGTAGCTGAGATAGGCACCAGCGCCCCCCGCGACCCCAAAGGGAATAAGCGGTAGAAAATGGATGGATGGATGATGCTCACATTTTCCTGTGAATATTATGGAATATTTGGTTGAATGTGATGTTTTACATTCAAACATGCCAGCACTGTAAAAAAGAATACGAAAGACTGTTTTTTGATCATGCAATCTACCGATTTTATGTCATCTATAGTTAAGTGAGCGAGTGTATTAATTATTGGTGATTTTCATCTCCATGTTGATTACTCCTCTTTTTGCTGGTATTTCTTATCTTCATACTCACACAAAGGGTCATACTTCAGATTTGATCTTTTTTTTGGAGTACAAATTGACCAACTAAGTATTAAAGCTCTTTAAATAAGCCACCACTGTTGTATTATATTCAATCTGTAGTCCACACTGGCTCGGACTACGTCCAATGTGAAGAAACAAAGACACATTCTCAATGAATCTGCAATCAGTGAGTTTTCTGCCTCTTTTGACCAAACTACCTTTGCAAGCTGTGAGGATGTTGACACATTTATGGCAAACTTCAACCGCCATTGTGTGACTGTTTTGAATACAGTTGTACCGGCTTAAAAAAAACCTGTCCTTTTGTCTCTTTGTCCATGGATGAATGAAGTAATTTCCAGCTTTAGAAGAAGCTGTCGGAAAATGAAACGTTTGTGGAAAACCACAACATTAGAGGTGCATAGACTCCAGTTTAAATGGGGTTAAATGAAATGATAAAGTGTGCTTGCTCAGCTTTCTTTTCACACCTTGTTCTGCATGGTAAGGAATAATTTCGCCACACCTTGTGTGTGTGTGACAATCATTGGTACTTTAACTTCAATTAAAAGAACACTTTTGTAAACCTTGTTCCACTCCCATCACCCCATATGCCTGTGTACACAAAGGAGGACTGTAATATATTTTTGGACTTTTTTTGTAACTCCAGTCAAAACATCAAGGTCAGTATCGGCCTTTCTTCACTCTAGTCAGTCTACAGAATTTTAAGGTTTTCGTGGGCAAATAAGCCCACATCGAGCCCTGTGGACATTGTTCCTACTCTGCTGCTCTGAAATGTTTTGGATGATGTCGGTTCTTGGCCGGGAATATTGATAAACCTTTCACTTCTGTTTGGCTTGGTCCCCAGCTTTTTTAAACATCTTGATCCGGTGGAGCCTATAAATTACCAGCCAATATGAACATTTTCCTTAGTGTCAAAAATCATTGAAAAAGTGGTAGCTAAGCAGCTCACCTCATTTTTAGAACAGCCTGATATTTTTCAATGATAAATATCAATCAGGCTTTAGGTCATTTCAGTCCAACGAAACTCTTTTGAATGTCTCCAGTGACATGACGATGGTCGCTGTCTCTGGTCTCTACACAATTTTAGTTTCACTTGATGTGACATCTGCTTTTGACACTGTGGATCTCAGTATACTGATTACTGTATTTTTCCGAGTATAAGTCGCTCTGGAGTATACGTTGCACCGGCTGAAAATGCATAACAAAGAAGGAAAAAAACATATACGTCGCACTGGAGTATAAGTCGCATTTTTGGAGGAAATTTATTTGATAGACTCCAACACCAAGAATAGACATTTAAAAGGCAATTTAAAATAAATAAAGAATAGTGAACAACAGGCTGAATAGGTGTACGTTATATGACGCATAAATAACCAACTAAGAACGTGCCTGGTACGATAACGTAACATATTATGGTAAGAGTCATTCAAATAACTATAACATATAGAACATGCTATACATTTACCAAACAATCTGTCACTCTTAATCGATAAATCCGATGAAATCTTCTTCCTCAATGTCGCTTCTAAACAACTCTGCCAACTCCAAAGGTATGCGCCGCTTCCTCTTGTCGTTTTCTGCTGCATATTTCACTACGTCCAGCCTGTAATCTGCAGTACATGATTTCCCTTTCAGTCCCGTTTTTGTTCAGCCCTTCTCAGTTTTTATAAGTTACCGCTAATGATGAAATGATCCATTTTAATAGCTACGGCAATAGCATATAGCAGTTAGCATTCCATGACCCACAATGCACTGTTCCATGACCCTTCCCCGCCAAATTCTTATTGGTTGACGTGTGTGTGACGATTGCTGACATTTTCTTTGTCTCTTCCGCGAATGAGATGAATAATATTATTTACAATTTTTACGGTAATGTGTTAATAATTTCACACATAAGTCGCTTCGGAGTACATGTAGCACCCTTGGCCAAACTATGAAAAAAACTGCAACTTATAGTCTGAAAAATACGGTAATCGACTCAAATCTGAGGTGGGGTTTCTAGTGCTGTTCTCCAGTGGTTTACTTCTTATATAATGAAATAACATTTAATGTTGGGTTTAATGATGTAATGTCCAATTAGTCCAACCTGTCATGTAGAGTTGCCCAAGTTTCGGTTCTTGGGGCCCGTTTTATTTTTGTTGTACCTGATGCCTTTTGGTTGGTTAATCAGTAGTTTTGAAAATGTTTATCATTTCTATGCAGAAGTCATAAAAACTGGTTGTCTTCAAATTTCCTTCAGATACATTTTAATAAAACATTAAAACATTTATCATTGTTCTGGGAAAAAAAAGAACAACCTAATCTAGAACTCTTTTGGCACTCTGGGTGCATTTGTTAAAACCAGCCTCAGAAACCTTGAAGTTGTTTGATCAGTCAATGTCTTTGGAGGCTCACCGTTGTCAACTGACCATCAACTGGTTTTATCACCTGAGAAATATCTCTAAAATAAAAAAATAACTGTTGTCAAAACGGGATCTCTAAATGATCATTCACATGTACATCTCATCTTGCATTGACTATTGTAATTCTGTTTTCACTTGTTTCAACAAGTCAACTCTAAAGAGACTTCAGACTATACAGAATGTGGCTGCCAGACTTATGACCAGTGCACCGAGAACAGCCTACACTACCCCCATTCTTTCAAGTCTACATTGGCTTCCAGTCAAATTTTGCATTAAGTTTAAGATATTTCGTCCTGACATTCCGTGTGTTGCATGGTGGAGTCCCTCAGTATATCTCTGATTTGTTGTGCCCCTACACTTCAGGGCACAGCCCCTGGTCTTCAGGCCAGGGTCTCTTAAAGATCCCTAAAACTATTTTTTAAAACCTGGGGAGACCTGGAATTCCAGGCTTTTGGCCCCAGACTCTGCAATTACTTGCACCAGTCCCTTTGTGAGGTTGACAGCGTTGACTCTTAAAAAACAAAACAATTGAGGACTTTTTGTCCTCCTCTCTGAGCTGCCACCTTACCGTGGTAGAGGAGTCTGCGTGTCCCAATGATCCTAGGAGCTATGTTGTCTGGGGGCTTTATGCCCCCTGGTAGGGTCTCCCAAGGCAAACTGGTCCTAGGTGAGGGACCAGACAAAGAGCAGCTCGAAAACCTCTACGAAAAGTAAAAACAAAGGACCCAGATTTCCCTCGCCCGGACGCGGGTCACCGGGGTCCCCCTCTGGAGCCAGGCCCGGAGGTGGGGCACGATGGCGAGCACCTGGTGGCCGGGCCTGTACCCATGGGGCCCGGCCGGGCACAGCCCGAAGAGGCAACGTGGGTCCCCCCTCCAATGGGCTCACCACCTATAGCAGGGCCATAGAGGTCGGGTGCAATGTGAGCTGGGCGGCAGCCGAAGGCAGGGCACTTGGCGGTCCGATCCTCGGCTACATAAGCTCGCTCTTGGGACGTGGAACGTCACCTCACTGGGGGGCAAGGAGCCTGAGCTAGTGCGCGAAGTAGAGAAATTCCGGCTGGATGTAGTCGGACTCACTTCGACGCACAGCAAGGGCTCTGGAACCACTTCTCTTGAAAGGGGTTGGACTCTCTTTCACTCTGGCGTGGCCGGCAGTGAGAGGCGACGGGCTGGGGTGGCAATTCTGGTTGCCCCCCGGCTTAAAGCCTGCACGTTGGAGTTCAACCCAGTGGACGAAAGGGTAGCCTCCCTCCGCCTTCGGGTGGGGGGACGGGTCCTGACTGTTGTTTGTGCTTACGCACCAAACAACAGTTCAGAGTACCCACCCTTTTTGGGTACACTCGAGGGAGTACTGGAGAGTGCTCCCCCGGGTGATTCCTACTGGGGGACTTCAACGCTCATGTTGGTAACGACAGTGAAACCTGGAGAGGCGTGATTGGGAAGAATGGTCGCCCGGATCTGAACCCGAGTGGTGTTTTGTTATTGGACTTCTGTGCTCGTCACAGTTTGTCCATTACAAACACCATGTTCAAACATAAGGGTGTCCATATGTGCACTTGGCACCAGGACACCCTAGGCCGCAGTTCCATGATCGACTTTGTAGTTGTGTCATCGGATTTGCGGCCTCATGTTTTGGACACTCGGGTAAAGAGAGGGGCGGAGCTTTCTACCGATCACCACCTGGTGGTGAGTTGGCTGCGATGGTGGGGGAGGATGCCGGACAGACCTGGCAGGCCCAAACGCATTGTGAGGGTTTGCTGGGAACGTCTGGCAGAGTCTCCTGTCAGAGAAAGTTTCAATTCCCACCTCCGGAGGAACTTTGAACATGTCACGAGGGAGGTGCTGGACATTGAGTCCAAGTGGACCATGTTCCGCACCTCTATTTTCGAGGCGGCTAATCGGAGCTGTGGCCGCAAGGTAGTTGGTGCCCGTCGTGGCGGTAATCCTAGAACCCGCTGGTGGACACCAGCGGTGAGGGATGCCGTCAAGCTGAAGAAGGAGTCCTACCGGGTTCTTTTGGCTCATAGGACTCCAGAGGCAGTGGACAGGTACCGACAGGCCAAGCGGTGTGCAGCTTCAGCGGTCACAGAGGCAAAAACTCGGACATGGGAAGAGTTTGGGGAAGCCATGGAAAATGACTTCCGGATGGCTTCGAAGCGATTCTGGACCACCATCCGCCGCCTCAGGAAGGGGAAGCAGTGCACTGTCAACACTGTGTATGGTGCGGATGGTGTTCTGCTGACCTCAACTGCGGATGTTGTGGATAGGTGGAAGGAATACTTTGAAGACCTCCTCAATCCCACCAACACGTCTTCCTATGAGGAAGCAGTGCCTGGGGAATCTGTGGTGGACTCTCCTGTTTCTGGGGCTGAGGTTGCTGAGGTAGTTAAAAAGCTCCTCGGTGGCAAGGCCCCAGGGGTGGATGAGATCCGCCCGGAGTTCCTTAAGGCTCTGGATGCTGTGGGGCTGTCTTGGTTGACAAGACTCTGCAGCATCGCGTGGACATCGGGGGCGGTACCTCTGGATTGGCAGACCGGGGTGGTGGTCCCTCTCTTTAAGAAGGGGGACCGGAGGGTGTGTTCCAACTATCGTGGGATCACACTCCTCAGCCTTCCCGGTAAGGTTTATTCAGGTGTACTTGAGAGGAGGCTACGCCGGATAGTTGAACCTCGGATTCAGGAGGAACAGTGTGGTTTTCGTCCTGGTCGTGGAACTGTGGACCAGCTCTATACTCTCGGCAGGGTTCTTGAGGGTGCATGGGAGTTTGCCCAACCAGTCTACATGTGCTTTGTGGACTTGGAGAAGGCATTCGACCGTGTCCCTCGGGAAGTCCTGTGGGGAGTGCTCAGAGAGTATGGGGTATCGGACTGTCTTATTATGGCAGTCCGATCCCTGTACGATCAGTGTCAGAGCTTGGTCCGCATTGCTGGCAGTAAGTCGGACACGTTTCCAGTGAGGGTTGGACTCCGCCAAGGTTGCCCTTTGTCACCGATTCTGTTCATAACTTTTATGGACAGAATTTCTAGGCGCAGTCAAGGCATTGAGGGATTCCGGTTTGGTGGCCGCGGGATTAGGTCTCTACTTTTTGCAGACGATGTGGTCCTGTTGGCTTCATCTGGCCGGGATCTTCAGCTCTCACTGGATCGGTTCGCAGCCGAGTGTGAAGCGGCCGGAATGAGAATCAGCACCTCCAAATCCGAGTCCATGGTTCTCGCCCGGAAAAGGGTGGAGTGCCATCTCCGGGTTGGGGAGGAGACCCTGCCCCAAGTGGAGGAGTTCAAGTACCTAGGAGTCTTGTTCACGAGTGGGGGAAGAGTGGATCGTGAGATCGACAGGCGGATCGGTGCGGCGTCTTCAGTAATGCGGACGTTGTACCAATCTGTTGTGGTGAAGAGGGAGCTGAGCCGGAAGGCAAAGCTCTCAATTTACCGGTCGATCTACGTTCCCATCCTCACCTATGGTCATGAGCTTTGGGTCATGACCGAAAGGATAAGATCACGGGTACAAGCAGCCGAAATGAGTTTCCTCCGCCGTGTGGCGGGGCTCTCCCTTAGAGATAGGGTGAGAAGCTCTGTCATCCGGGAGGAACTCAAAGTAAAGCCGCTGCTCCTCCACATCGAGAGGAGCCAGATGAGGTGGTTCGGGCATCTGGTCAGGATGCCACCCGAACGCCTCCCGAGGGAGGTGTTTAGGGCACGTCCAACCGGTAGGAGGCCTCGGGGAAGACCCAGGACACATTGGGAAGACTATGTCTCCCGGCTGGCCTGGGAACGCCTCGGGATCCCCCGGGAAGAGCTAGACGAAGTGGCTGGGGAGAGGGAAGTCTGGGCTTCCCTGCTTAGGCTGCTGCCCCCGCGACCCGACCTCGGATAAGCGGAAGAAGATGGATGGATGGATGGACTTTTTGTCTCAGAAAAGCTCTTAGTTTATGGACTAGTTTATGCTTAAGCTTTTTTAAAACCCTTTTTAAGATCTTGCCCCTGTTGTTTTAATTTAATTGTTGTTGTTGTATGTGACAAAAAGTCGGGACATTTCTCCCCAGTCTCAGGTGCCTCAGCCACCGGTGGCTCCGGCCCACCCGACATGGCCAAGGAGTCACAGGCACACATTTGACAGCAATATCTGGGAAAATCATCACCTACATAAATTAATAAATATTCTCACAAAAATTCATGTGAATTTAAAGCATTAAATTCATCCCCTCAATTTTATTTCAGTGAAAAAATCAAATGTTGGCAAACCCCACACGACCAAATACGTGTCTCCAAAGTATCCCGAGCCTGTAAAAAAGTTCATACGTGATGCATGAAGTTGGCGTGAGGCAGCGTGCATCTTCACGTCAACGTCAGTCTTGATATGTTTCACCTTTGTCCTAAAAAAGAGCGTACGCCAGGCTTTTGTGCATACGCAAATTAAATACATAGTAGTCTAGTTCAGTGGTTCTCAACCTTTTTTCAGTGATGTACCCCCTGTGAACATTTTTTTTAATTCAAGTACCCCCTGATCAAAGCATAGTATTTTTGGTTGAAATAAAAAGATAAGTAAAATACAGCACTATGTCATCCGTTTCTGATTTATTAAATTGTATAACTGCAAAATATTGCTCATTTGTAGTGGTCTTTCTTGAACTATTTGGAAAAAAAGATATAAAAATAACTAAGAACTTGTTGAAAAATAAACAAGTGATTCAATTATAAATAAATATTTCTAGACATAGAAGTAATCATCAACTTAAAGTGCCCTCTTTGGGGATTGTAATAGAGATCCATCCGGATTCATGAACTTAATTCTAAACATTTCTTCACAAAAAAGTTTATGAAGTTGCATTCATATTTTGTTGAAGTATTATCCATTAAACATATTTATAAAGGATTTTTGAATTGTTGCTATTTTTAGAATATTTTGAAAAAATTTCACGTACCCCTTGGCATACCTTCAAGTGCCCCTAGTGGTACCCCCATTTGAGAACCACTGGTCTAGTTCTTTATTTGCTGTACGTGGATGACTTAGTTATCCTGTTTTCTTATTTGTGCTGAAATACAGCAACTGCTTAGTCTGTTTTAGTTATGATATGCAATATGACATTAAAATGAACTCTAAAAAGAGTGTAGTCATGATTGCTAAAACCAAGCAGGGTCAGAAGCAAGATTTTCCTTCATTTATTATGGCTGACCAAGTGCTACATGTGGTGAACAAGGGCAAATATTTGGGTTACATCATCAGGAATGATCTATGTGATTACGACGATGTGCACCGCCAGTGTTGTAAATTATATGCACAAGCCAGTATGCTGTTATGCACATTTCTTATGTGTACAGATGATGTAAAAATAGCACTTTTTAGAGCCTACTGTATTCTGCTCCATACAAGAGCGTGTGGTGCAGCTACAGCAAAGCCAAAATGTAAAAGCTTCAGGTGGTATAAACCTGTAATGAGGCTTTCAGAAGCTTACACATGCTCCCAAGTTAAATAAAAGCCTGTCATTTGTCTGTAACGTGTAATGTTTCTCGCTTTGTTGAGGAATTTTACATTTATGCCACAATTAATTGATTCAGAAAATGTAACCATAATGGCTTTGATTAAAGTGAGACAAGGTTTTTTTCTTGTTTCTGGAAACATTGGAACAAATGCCAGTATTTATTTTGATCACCATGAACTGCAAACCATAAATGTTTGTGTTTTTGTATTTTATATTAATATGGGCCTGTGTCTGCAATAATGTATAATGTCATGATGTCACATTACAGTTTGGACTTTATTTTTAGTTGTAATATTATTATGTCCTGTCCAACATTCTTCTTCAAATATTATACTTCCTGTTTGCCTTCATCACTTCTCATGTTTCAGCGCTGGCTCCATCCACTTGTCCCTGATTGGCAATCCTGACACATTTGTCCCTGGTTGCCAATCAGGGTGCTTTTTATGCCAACTCGTTCGTCTGGACCGAGATGGATCATTTTGCTTTGTTTGCTTCAATGCTGCATATTTTTCCCTATGCATAGCGTCCCTTATGCTTCCTGTACACTACACTGCTGCACTATTTTTGTTTTTGTCATTAAGTACATTTTTACTTTCACTTTGCCTGCCATCTCTGCTTCCCAACAACACACACATGTAACAGTAACATATAATACTTTATTTTAATTTAAAAAATGTTGGGGACAAAGTGCAACCTGTTTTACATTGTTGAAATAAAATAAAGAGCAAACATTGAAAATGCTTATGTATACAAATAGTAGTATATTAATAAAAATATATGCTGATACTAATAGCGTTAGATAAAATTAGATAAAAGTTTATTGTAACTGTTTTAAGCAAATAAATGACACCGTTAGCAAGATTTAAGCAAATAAATCACGTGCATTCGAGTAAAACACTTTGAAATGTAACTGTGTGATATTCTGACATTAAAATTGCATTTGTGTCCAAATATTAGGATGTTATTTCGAGTGTTTTTAATTAAAATTACGCAAGTCAGTAATAACCTACAGTATGATTATTCAAAAGTGATTGTTGTAAATTAAGTGATTGTTTGACAGCAATTCCATATTTCCTTCAAACTGTGCTCAGTTATTTTCTGTTATGCTTCACCAGGTAAAAGAAAACATTTTGCGCCCTCATACAGCCTCTCCTCCACTCCTCTACCGCGGCTGTAGATTTGATAATTTGGCTAAAAAATTGTTATAAGTACACCTGCGCATAACATTGTATTCTTATTAACATTAAGGAAAACAAAACACAAAAGATTTAGATATCAATTTACAACAAAGAATAACTTATGTAACATTGTTTTTTAGTCTGTAAGAGAAATTATTTGAAATGCATCAATTTACCCAACATTGTATAAAAAAAAATCAATCCTTATTTAATCGACAAACATTTTTTGACTGACTTAAGCCATTTGATACTGAAAAATGAACTTAAATAAACTCAATGCATAATAAAGCATTCAAATTGATCAGAAACCAAAACTCAGAGCACAATATATAAAACAGTTTAACTTACAAAACAAAGGCAACAATTTGTGCAGTTTTTCTTTTGTAATAGATAAAAAATGAGCACGTTTTGCAGTGCACACCTTTTTGAATGAAATGGTAAATGGGTTACACTTGTATAACGCTTTTCTACGGTATAGTGCTTTTCTACTTTCAAGGTACTCAAAGCGCTTTGACACTATTTCCACATTCACCCATTCACACTAACACATTCACGCTACCATGCAAGGCCCTAACCACGACCCATCAGGAGCGAGGATTAACCGTCTTGCTTAAGGACACAATGGACGTGACCAGGTTGGTAGAAGGTGGGGATTGAACCAGGAACCCTCAGGTTGCTGGCACGGCCACTACCACTCTGATACTGCATGATACTGATAAAGCATGTTCCCTTGGGTCGTACGTACTGGTATCGCACCGCGCCTACTGTAAGGGGCCCCACTATTTGAGAACGATTGCCTTAACACACATTTCCTTTGATCTGAAGAATTTTAACTACTTCCACATTGCTTAACTGATTCTAACAATTCCAGGACTAAAACATTCTGTGTACCATTTTTTTTTACCTCCCCTTAACACCTACTTTTCTCTCTGCTGACATTGTTGAAAGAATCATTGACACTGTTCAAGCCGTTGCTACACACACACACTTGTTTAGTTTACCACTCTTTGCTGTCCTGTTTTATAATCCGGTTATTATCAAATTTCACATTGGAGCCATTTACAATGCTAATTGCAAATAGTAATATATTTATTTTAATGCCAAACACAATCTTTTTTTATGTTTGATAATCCATCTGTCTTATTCAATTCTGATATATGAGCCCTGGAATGCCAGGATTCCTCTGGGGAGTTCTTGGCTCCCAGCCTTGAGGGCCATGATTGAAAGTGAGCGTTGTGAGTCGTGGCATGTCAGGTCAGTCGGGGATGAAATGTCTGAATGTCTTTGCTTGTTTTCTTCCTGCCTCACCTTTGCTCTTTCACATTCACTTTCACGTATTGCTCCTTTTCAGTTTGGACAGCTCTTTTGAAGGTTTGTGATGGCCCAGCTACGTTTTAGCCTCAACAACACACGAAGAGTTGTCACACAATTTATTTGTCATATTTACTGATCTATGTACCGTATTTTTCGGATGGTAAGTCGCTCCGGAGTATACGTCGCACCGGCCGAAAATGCATAATAAAGTAGGAATAAAACATATATACGTCGCATTTTTGGGGGAAATTCATTTGATAAAATCCAACACCAAGAATAGACATTGGAAAGGCAATTTAAAATAAATAAAGAATAGTGAACAACAGGCTGAATAAGTGTACGTTATATGACACATAAATAACCAACTGAGAAGGTGCCTGGTATGTTAACATAACATATTATGTTAAGAGTCATTCAAATAACTATAACATATTGAACATGCTATACGTTTACCAAACAATCTGTCACTCCTATTCGATAAATCCGATGAAATTTTCTTCCTCAATGTCGCTTCTAAACAACTCTGCCAACTCCAAAGGTATGCGCCGCTTCCTCTTGTCGTTTTCTGCTGCATATTTCACTACGTCCAGCTTGTAATCTGCAGTACGTGATTTCCTTTTCGGTCTAATTTTTGTTCAGCCCTTCTCAGTTTTTATAAGTTACCGCCAATGATGAAATGATCCATTTTAATAGCTAAGGCAGTAGCATATAGCAGTTAGCATTCCATGACCCACAATGCACTTCTGCCATGACCCACCCCCGCCGAATTCCTATTGGTTGACGTGTGTGTGACGATTACTGACATTTTCTTTGTCTCTTCCGCAAATTATATAAGTAATATTATTTGATATTTTACGGTAATGTGTTAATAATATCACACATGCTCCAGAGTATATGTCGCACCCCCGGCCAAACTATGAAAAAAACTGTGACTTATAGTCTGAAAAATATGGTAGGTAAAAAAGCCACAAAGTGTAAACAAAGAGAGAAAATCTGTAGAATCTGTCAATGATAGATAAAACACAGAGACTTACAAGTGCCCCAACTTATGAGTGTTTTGAGATACGAGCTGTCCTCTCAGCTTTTTTTTATGCTTCAAGTGGCAAGCAAACATGGGGCTTTTTAGCCTCCCCTCCAATGGTTTGCGTAAGAAATGTCACAGTTAACCCTCTCCGACCAACATTTCAATCCAAACATTTGGTGTCTTACTTACTGACATTAGCTTGTAGCTAATGTCAACTTTGTTTTCCAACACTGGGAAGGACAAAAGTGAGTGTGAATGACAGTGTGGAGAAGAAGACATGGATGATATTTATTGAATTGTAGAAAGAAATCATCAAAAACATGACAAAGATTTGATAAAGAATTGGACCGTATCACTGCTAGTCTGCACCATACTAGAGCTAAATGAGTGTAATGCCAGCCAAGGATGTTAAAATATATATATATTTTTTTGTCCTGTCTAGCTACTCGGGCAAATCATATTGTTGATGTAGATGCCTATATTTGCTGTACAGATTTAATTTACAAAAGAGAAGTGTGAAATATTTCCCGTGTTGCCTTATTTATATTTGACTAATAAATGGATTTATATTAATATTTGGCGGAGCCGGACGGGATAGAAAGAGGGAAAAAAGGAAGACAGAGGGGGACAATTCTGGGACAACAGAGACAAAAACAACTACAACAGCATCAGCAAAAACGATAAGTACAAATATGACACGAAAAGGGTTAGGAAAGAAGCAGTTAGTGAAGTAAATATTAATAACAGAGAAATGACGATGAACATTAATAATTACACTACAAAATCATATCTTAACGGCAGACATATATCCATGAAAATATGGAGAAGCTGCTAATGGTGTGTTTGACCAAGAAACAGCTCAAAGGGGATATTGTATAAATCCTCTCTCCAAAGTAAATGCTCTACATTAATGGTAAATGGGTTGTACTTGTATAGCGCTTTTCTACCCCTTTTTAAGGAGCTCAAACCGCTTAGACAGTTTTTCCACATTCGCCCATTCACACACTGACTGTGGGAGCTGCCATGCAAAGCGCTTACTAGGACCCATCAGGAGCAAGGGTGAAGTGTCTTGCCCAAGGACACAACGGATGTGACTAGGATGGTAGAGGGTGGGGATTAAACCAGTAACCCTCAGATTGCTGGCACAGCCACTCTACCAACTTCGCCACGCCGTCCCCCTGTCAGAAAAGTATTAGTTTAAAACAAGTTATCTTGTCGAACTGTTTGTTTATGGAACAAAGCGCCATTATTACGTTACTTCATAAATGTGAGGAATCGTGAGGGTGGATCTCGAAAATTTAGAGACAGAAGCGAGCGAGCTTTGCTCAGTAGCCTTGTGTCAAGAGTGTCCACCCTGATATCGGTAGGTCGTGAGTTCAAACCCCGGCCGAGTCATACCAAAGACTAAAAAAATGGGACCCATTACCTCCCTGCTTGGCACTCAACGTCAAGGGTTGGAATTGGGGGTTAAATCTGCTGCTCACTGCTCCCCTCACCTCCCAGGGGGTGATCAAGGGTGATGGGTCAAATGCAGAGAATAATTTCACCACACCTAGTGTGTGTGTGACAATCATTGGTACTTTTTTTTATTTATTATTGAAGTGGAAAAAAACAACAAAAGGCAATGGCGGGGAAAAAGGATAAACATAGGCAAATACAAACACTATTTCCATGAGTTGGGAAATTGTGTTAGATGTAAATACAAACAGAATACAATGATTTGCAAATCATTTTCAGCCCATATTCAATTGAATGCACGACAAAGACAAGATATTTGATGTTCAAACTCATGAACTTTTTTTTTTTTTTTTTTGCAAATAATAATTAATTTAGAATTTCATGGCTGCAACACATGCCATAATAGTTGGGAAAGGGCAAGTTCACCACTGTGTTACATCACCTTTTCTTTTAACAACACTCAATAAACCTTTGGGAACTAAGGAGACAGATTTTTGAAGCTTTTCAGGTGGAATTATTTCCCATTCTTGTTTTATGTACAGCTTAAGTTGTTCAACAGTCCGGGGTCTCTGTTGTGGTATTTTAGGCTTCCTAATGGACCACACGTTTTCAATGGGAGACAGGTCTGGACTACAGGCAAGCCAGTCTAGTACCCACACTCTTACTATGAAGCCACGCTGCTGTAACAAGTGACTTGGCATTGTCTTGCTGAAATAAGCAGGGGCGTCCATGATTACGTTGTTTGGATGGCATATGTAGCTCCAAAACCTGTATGGATCATTCAGCATTAACGGTGCCTTCACAGATGTGTAAGTTACCCATGCCTTGGGCACTAATACACCCCATACCATCACAGATGCTGGCTTTTGAACTTCGCACCTAGAACAGTCCTGATAGTTCTTTTCCTCTTTGGTCCGGAGGACACAACGTTCACCGTTTCTAAAAAACAATTTGAAATGTGGACATGTCAGACCACAGAACACTTTTCCACTTTGCATCAGTCCATCTTAGATGAGCTCAGGCCCAGCGAAGCCGGCGGTGTTTCTGGGTGTCGTTGATAAATGGCTTTGGCTTTGCATAGTAGATTAAACCTGCACTTACAGATGTAGCGACAAACTGTAGTTACTGACAGTGGTTTTCTGAAGTGTTCCTGAGCCCATGTGGTGATATTCTTTACACACGGATGTCTGTTTTTGATGCACTACCGCCTGAGGGAACGAAGGTCCGTTATATCATCGCTTACGTGCAGTGATTTCTCCAGATTCTCGGAACCTTTTGATGGTATTATGGGCTGTAGATGGGGAAATTCCTTGCAATAGCCCGTTGAGGAATGTTGTTCTTAAACCGTTTGAATTTGCTCACGCATTTCTTCACAAAGTGGTGACTGTTTCCCAATCCTTGTTTGTGAATAACTCAGCTTTTCACGGAAGCTGCTTTTATACCCAATCATGGCACCCATCTGTTCCCAATTAGCCTGCACACCTGTGGGATGTTCCAAATAAGTGTTTGATGAGAATTCTTCAACTTTATCAGTATTTATTGCCACCTTTCCCAACTTCTTTGTCACGTGTTGCTGGCATCAAATTCTAAAGTTAATGTTTACTTGCACAAAAAAAGTGTTTATCAGTTTGAACATCAAATATGTTGTCTTTGTAGCATATTCAACTGAATATGGGTTGGAAATGATTTGCAAAACATTGTATTCCGTTTATTTTTTACATCTAACACAATTTCCTAACTCATATGGAAACGGGGTTTGTAAAAACTCGAGGTGCATAAGGCAAGCTGGAGACTGGTCAGACATGACGGAGACAAAGTTCAAAGGAGCGTGGTCAAGAAGGCGGTGTAGCTCATGCACATCCAGGGACAACTTGGGAGGTGTTGGTGTCAGCTGGCTGTGGCCTGAATAGCAGGTGGCTAATTGGGATCAGGTGTGGCCAGTCTCCTAGAGACAGTAGCACGCCGCTCTGCAGGAGGGAGCGAATACAAAAAGGGTAGGAGAGCAGAACCACAACAGCAGGGTCAGACTGTAACAATAAAAGTACTGAAGTTGATTGTTATACAGTCTATTGTATTGATTTCATCTCGAGTTATTTTTTCTTTTTAAAAGGCATGTTACGTGTTAAATGGTGCTGTTTCAGACGGCCAAGCACTGACTGAATTGATCACTGTCTGGCAATGCACAAGTCACTGCAGTTACTTTCATAACAACATGGACACTTTGTACATGCACATTCCAATATGATTTATTTTCTGTTTTTCGAGCAAGCCTCTAAAGCCCAGGATTTTAGAGGTTAAGTCCTCATGCATGCAAAGTAATGACCCTCTCAATTTGCAGACATTAGCAACTGATAGAATATATAATGTGAATGCAAACAGTTAGTTTGTCTTCTTTTGCTGACCCCACTAAATACTGAGCCTGGTGTCTAATTTTGAGTCATCACCATCACATTTCTGCATACTGTCATACTGTTTGTATACGTCTGGGACTAAATTTGTGCTTGACTGCTGTCCTCTAAATCTCTTATTCTGTGGTTGCAACATTGCAAGGGATTACCCAGTCAGACAGTGGATATTTGAGGCTGTGTGTGTGTGTGTGTGTGTGTGTGTGTGTGTGTGTGTGTGTGTGTGTGTGTGTTTGTGTGGCATCCCTCAGTCCTCACAGTTCTACGGCTTCAGTGGTTAGGGCAGAAAGCACTATAAATAGCTGTGATGACTCAGAGGTTCCTCTTTTTTTTTTTCCTTCAAGTATAATTCTAGCCTCCATCTATGCATGCAAAATACAGTAAGGTTGTTGTGAACAGAACTCCTTTTCATATACTGTACATTATAGAAAATAAGTATTTGATCCCGTGCCGATGTTGCAGGTTTACCCGCTGACAAAGGTACAAAAAGTATGTATCTTTTATGTTACATTTATTTTAAAAGAGAGAGAGAAAGAATGTAAGAAAAAACATTATCACATTATATCTCGCACTGGAGGGCGCTGTCTCTCAAATTTAGGGAATGGGGATCAGAGCCCACCTACCCAGTCTGTTCCAGAGCAGGGATTCTTAATCGGTGGTAGGTGTACCACTAGTGGTACGTGGGCTCCATCTAGAGTCACTTAGTTTATTATAATTAATTGGATTTGAGTCATTTACCTAAAGTGTTTTATTTTCTTATATTCAAACACTGTGTTACTGTTCGAACTACGTAATATTATCCATCCATCCATTTTCTACCGCTTATTCCCTTTGGGGTCGCGGGGGGCGCTGGTGCCTATCTCAGCTACAATCGGGCGGAAGGCGAGTACACCCTGGACAAGTCGCCACCTCAGCGCAGGGCCAACACACATAGACAGACATTCACACTCCCATTCACACACTAGGGCCAATTTAGTGTTGCCAATCAAGCTATCCCCAGGTGCATGTCTTTGGAGGTGGGAGGAAGCCAGAGTACCCGGAGGGAACCCACGCATTCACGGGGAGAACATGCAAACTGCACATAGAAAGATCCCGAGCCTGGGATTGAACCCAGGACTACTCAGGACCTTCATATTGTGAGGCAGACGCACAAACCCCTCTTCCACCGTGAAGCCACGTAATATTATAGTGACCTAAAATATAAAATATACTTGTAAAATAAAACTTTTGCCTAGTTTTTAATGAATACTTAGGCCTATTATGCTACTGTATATTAATGTTTGTGGTACTTGAATAGCCAAGAGTTTTCTGAGGTGGTACTTGGTAATAAAAGTTTGAGGACCACTGCACTGTAGTAAGACAGCTAGACTTCGGTCAGGTGACATTTTGTGATTTCATGTGTTTGTCTTTGATGCTTTCACACAATTATTTTTGTTGATGTTGGTGATTTCGATCATTCATGAGTGATACTTGCTGATACTGATCATATTTAGAACCGGTAAATGTCTCTATGAATTTGGCTGGTAGGGACACTAATCACGAAACAAGGTCAGGTGCAGAAAACGGCTCTCAAACAAGAATGTGTGAAGTAAATTATATCTATATAGCACTTTTCTCTAGTGACTGAAAGTGGTTTTACATAGTGAAACCCAATATATAAGTTGCATTCAAACCAGTGTGAGTGGCACTCAGAGCATGCTGGTAAAGTGCCTTGCCCAAGTACACAATGGCAGTGACTAGGATGGCGGGAGCGGAGACCGAACCTGGAACCCTCAAGTTGCTGGCACGGACGCTCTACCAGCCGAGCTATACCACCCCACAGAGTAAGAAAGCTGAAACAGAAATAGCATTGAAATGTAGGGATACTATACCATATACCATACCAGACATGGCCTGAAATGTCAGGCTATGTCACACAAGTATTCAACGCCTTTGCCATGAAACTCAGAAGTGAGCTCAGTTGCATCCTGTTTAAATTGATCGTCCTTCCCACGTTTTAATTGGAATCCATCTGTGGTAAATTCAATTGGTCGGAAAGGCACACACCTGTCTAAAGGTCCCACACTTGACAGTGCATTACAGAGCACAAGCCAAGAATGAAGTCAAAAGAGTTGTCTGTAGACCTCCGAGACTGCATTGTCTCAAGGCACTAATTTGGGGAATGGAACAGAAAAAATATCTGGTCCCAATGAGCACAGTGGCCTCCATCCATCCACCCATTTTCTACCGCTTATGTCCTTTGGGGTCGCGGGGGGCGATGGCGCCTATCTCAGCTACAGGCGGGGTGTACACCCTGGACAAGTCGCCACCTCTTCGCAGGGCCAACACAGATAGACAAAATTCACACTCACATTCACACACTAGGGCCAATTTAGTGTTGCCAATCAACCTATCCCCAGGTGCATGTCTTTGGAGGGAACCCACGCAGTCACGGGGAGGACATGCAAACTCCCATAGAAAGATCCCGAGCCCGCGATTGAACCCAGGACTACTGGACCTTCGTATTGTGAGGCCGACGCACTAACCCCCCTCCACTGTGCTGCCCCACAGTGGGCTCCATCATTCATAAATGTAAAAGTTTAGAACCACCAGGACTCTACCTAGATCTGGCTGGCCGTCTAAACTGAACGATAAGGAAGAAGGGCCAAATTTGAGACACTTTTGATTTAGGGCTATATAAATAAACATTGATTGATTGAAATTCAGGGAGGTCATTTTTTCACAGCTACAGTATTCCTCTGTGGAGAGAGAAGAACCTTCCAGAAGGACAACCATGTCTGCAGCAATCCACCAATCAGGCCTGTATGCTAGAGTGACCAGGAGCCAAAATGCACCTAAAAGACGCTCTGACAATGGGGTAAAAAAATTACCCGGTCTGATGAGATCAAGATTGAACTCTTTGGCGTGAAGGTCAGGTACCATGTTTGGAGGAAACCAGGCACCACTCATCACCAGGCCAATACCATTCCTACAGTGAAGCATGGTGGTGGCAGCATCATGCTGTGGGCATGTTTTTTAGCGACAGGAACTGGGAGACGAGACAGGATAGAGGAAAATATGAATGCTGTGTCAGAACTTCGTCAAATATAGGACTCAGATGCAGAGATGAGGAATAAGCCGGCAGGCTTTTATTTTGAAAAGTTCACTTTTCACCTCTTGAGTCAGGGCAATACAACAAAGGCTATAAACTTTAACAACTAGGTGAAAAAGTTTCACAAAATGTGAACAAACCGAATGTCACTCCAAAAGGAGGAAACAAAAATATCAAACTACACTAGCGAGGAATATAAATATGAAATTTAAATAACAAAAGACGCTCCAAAAGGAGGGAAAAACAATGGGCTATAAAGCTTCTACAATGATTCTTATCTAGTGAAATAATTAACAAATGGTCACTCAAAAATGAGGAAAAGAAGAGACGGTAAAAGTAAACTACCCTCGCCACTGCGACTTGAAAATTTTACAAGCAAAAATTCACTGTGATTAAGAGGAGAAAAGGACAAGTCAAAATAACAACTTGGAAATTCAGGATCTGAATAACAAGACGAGACAAGGCTTGGGTATGACGCTGGAGATGCACAAGACTTTCTGTCACAGAACAAAGGGAGGCGTGGGCTTATAAGACACATGGGGGTAATAGGGAACAGGTGGAAAAAAATCAGGGATCAGGGATGATGTCAGACTGATGACACATAAGGAAGGGCAAGTGACCTGAAACGAGAGGAGAGTTAATTTTTTAACTAAAACATTAAATTCACAAGACACAAAAAAACCAAGACCCTCACCGCGGTGTGACAGGCAGCAATGTACATAGACATCCCAAATGAAAACCTGCTCCAGAGCGCTCTTGAACTCAGACTGGGGCGACGGTTCACCTTTCAATGACCATAAGCACACTAATTGGCTTAAGGTCAACTCTGTAAATGAGAGCCAAGATTTGAATCCAATCGAACATCTCTGGGGAGATCTGAAAATGACAGCCTGCCTACGTTTCCCATCCAACCAGATCGAGCTTGAGAGGTGCTGCAAAAATAAATGGGTAAAACTGCCCAAAGATAGCAGGCACAAGGTATTAGGAAAATGTTGAGAACTTGAATTAAGTCGTGAGGTTTAGCAACTCAAACCTAATGTGGAAACAACATGCTATGTGATTACGTATAATCAATGTTGGGTTCTGACATTGATTGGACCATTACATTTTGGTTATTTGCCAACCAAATGTCTCTAACAGGGCTTCACGGTGGTAGAGGGGTTAGTGCGTCTGCCTCACAATACGAAGGTACTGCAGTCCTGGGTTCAATTCCAGGCTCGGGATCTTTCTGTGTGGAGTTTGCATGTCTCCCCCGTGGTACTCCGGCTTCCTCCCACTTCCAAAGACATGCACCTGGGGATAGGTTGGTTGGCAACACTAAATTGGCCCTAGTGTGTGAATGTGAGTGTGAATGTTGTCTGTCTATCTGTGTTGGCCCTGTGATGAGGTGGCGACTTGTCCAGGGTGTACCCCGCCTTCTGCCCGATTGTAGCTGAGATGGGCGCCAGCGCCTCCCGCGACCCAAAAAGGGAATAAGCGGTAGAAATGGATGGATGTCTACAACACAAATACAACGTTGAAACAATATACTTTTTGATGATGCTTATTCAATGTCAGGTTGTGATGTTGATTTGACCTTTTGATCTACTGTGGATCCAAAGTCCAACGTTATATCAATTTGCATGTACAGCTATTTTGTCCGTTTCAAAGTCAGTTTTAAAGGACGTGTATGTATAATTAATGTTGTATCAATGTATTGTGCCTGTTGGGTTGTGCCGTTGTATTTAAAGCTCTAAAAAAACATTTTTCACATTTTCGTTATGGGGTAATGTGTGTATAATTTTAAGGATAAAATGAATGTATTCCATTTTGGAATAAGACTGTAACAACAAAATGTGGAAAAAGTGAAGCAGTGTAACTACTTTTCGGATACTTTCTTGTAGTGCTTGTTGTAGTGGTGTACTACAAGTTTGTTGTAGTAGTGTATTGTCGTTGAAATAGTTTTAGCAGCATGAGGAGTCTCTGAATAGCAGCAGCACATCAACAAAAACACACACACACACACACACACACACACACACACACACACACACACACACACACACACACACACACATCCACTCTTGACTTTCACTCACTTGCTGGTGTTATACTGACATCAAGGCCAGTATGTATTTTTCTCAGTTTTTTTCTTCGTTGTTTGTTTGTTTGTTTGATATTATTAGGCCAATATGCCTATTTATGTGAAAAAGATATGTTTGGTAATAATTATAAGTATGGATGTCCAGGGGATGGGGTTTGCCGTTTCAAAGGGGATGTGTTCCATGCTGTGAGGCTGTTCTCCACAGGTTACAAAGTAGGAAACATTAACTGTGCTTCTTCTGAACGGTCAATCTGACTCCTTTAATTGTTCGTTGCAAATCTATTTTTGGTATTGTGGTTTTTGCCATTGCATTTTTCTTTTAGTCCATTTTTGCTGTTTTTACACTGTGGTTTTGTTGTTGTTGCAAGTGGTCTTGGCACAATAAATACCACCTGAGCACTCCAACCTGACTCCCTGATAACGACTAGAGCCCGGTCACAATAAGTTATTGTAGTGTATTGTAAAATATTGTTATTTGTAGTTGTTGTAGTTTTTTCTTGTACTTCTAGTAGTGTTTTGGAGTTTATTGTAGTTGTACTTTTAGTACAGTTTCTTGTAGCCGTAGTTGTTGCAATCCGTTACTCGGATCTTCACATATTGTTTATTTTTCCATTGTCTCATTCTCCGTCAGACCAGCTTATTTCCTGTTTAGTCAGTCACCTTGATTACACATTGATTTCACCTGCTCCTCGTTTTCTACACACACCTGGTTCTCCTTGATTACTCCCTATATAAGCCTTCCTCTTTTCTTTGTTCAGTCTGGGTTCATAATTTGCCTTTGAGCAACGGTATCGACTGACTTCACGTATGTGTATTCTCGCTAGCTTTTCACGCTAAGCCTTTGTTTTATTCCAGCTCTCACGCTGATGAATTGTTTTTCCTATTTGTGTGCCTTAGTGCCAGTTTTAGTTTTTCTGTTTTCTATTCCTAGCTTTTATACTAGCGCCATTGGTTTATTTTTGTCCGTTAGCTCCAGTATTTTTGTTCGTAGCCTGCTTTTGTTAAGTTTAATAAATCATTTAAACTTACCATTGCTGTGTTCTTGTCGACGCATCCACGGAGGGACAAACCCGGCATTACTATGCCAATCAGTCATTACAGTAGTAATGTATTGTAGTTGTAGTGGTGTATTGTTGTAGTTGTATTGTAGTTAATTGTTGCACCTCCATGTTTGACAGTAAATATGTTGTTGGATTCATTAGCTAGGGCTGGGCGATTATATGAACGTGATCTTTGATCGCGAATAATTTGAGTTCGATCACGGTGATCAGCTGTTTGCATATTTCATCGATCAAACGTGGAAATTTCTATTAGAAGTTACCGCAGTAGTAAACAGTAGGGAAACAATTATCCTGCACGGAAAAATCCACCTTTATTTACTGTGATCATGTGTGTGTCTGTGAATGTGTGTGTGTTTGTTTGTGTACATTTGCGTGTGTTTGTGTGCACGACCATCCCATTCCACCTTTGCAGAAGTCAGTCTCATCACGACGTAATTAATGTTCAATCGCGTTGTGCCTCTTTTTCCTTACATGGCTGGAAGTGCAGCCCAGAAAAACAAAATAAAGAAATATGACTAACACCAGAATAGAAATTGAAACACAACATTTTAAAAGGAGCAACGAATTTGGTGACAGGCTTTAATTTCACTGTCTGCTGCAGCGTAACACTAATCCTGCCCTGAATACAGACTTGCAGGCACTCAGATCGACTATGTCAGTGATTCTCAAATGGGGGTACGTGTACCCCTGGGGGAACTTGAAGGTATGCCAAGGGGTACGAGAGATTTTTCAAAAATATTCTAAAAATAACAACAATTCAAAAATACTTTATAAATATATTTATTGAATAATACTTCAACAAAATATGAATGTAAGTTCATAAACTGTGAAAAGAAATGCAACAATGCAATATTCAGTGTTGACAGCTAGATTTTTTGTGGACATGTTCCATAAATATTGACGACAAAGATTTCTTTTTTGTGAAGAAATGTTTCGAATTAAGTTCATGAATCCAGATAGATCTCTATTACAATCCCCAAAGAGGGCACTTTAAGTTGCTGATTACTTAAATAAATAAATAAATGATAAATGGGTTGTACTTTTATAGTGCTTTTTTACCTTCAAGGTACTCAAAGCGTTTTGAGACTACTTCCACATTTACCCATTCACACACACATTCCCACTCTGACGGAGGGAGCTGCCATGCAAGGCGCTAACCAGCACCCATCAGGAGCAAGGGTGAAGTGTCTTGCTCAGGACACAACAGATGTGGTGAGGTTGGTGCTAGGTGGGGATTGAACCAGGGGTCCTCGGGTTGCGCACGGCCACTCTTACACCGCGCCACGCCATCCCGTATGTAGAAATCTTTATAATTGAAGTTTTTAGTTATTTTTATATCTTGTTTTCCAAATACTTCAAGAAAGACCACTACAAATGAGCAATATTTTGCACAGTTGTACAATTTAATAAATCAGAAGCTGATCACATAGTGCTGTATTTGACTTCTTTATCTTTTTTTTCTACCAAAAATTCTTTGCTCTGATTAGGGGGTACTTTAAGTAAAAAATGTTCACGGGGTAATCACTGAAAAAAGGTTGAGAACCACTGGTCCAAGAGGAACTTTGAAAGGCTGAAATAATTTCCCAGCACCACATAAATAATATTCCCTTGAGCCACACAATGAATATCCAGAATAATAAAAGCTTTCATTGAGGTAGAGTTATAACATCTTTGATAATCAGCATGATTTTGTAACAGTCCAGGTTTTTATTAATACGCTGAAGTTTAGCACATTAAACAATTTTAACATCATTAAAACATACATTTAAAAAACATAATTTTAATCCATGCCCGGGATTTGAACCCAAAATCGTCTCCTTTGTAATGTAGGTACTAATGACATCCGTCACATAATCGACGAAATTTGTCCTTCATATTCTCATTAGTGACAGAGCATGTTGTGGGTAAAATAAAAATGAAGTGCCTTGTTATTCAATTGTTTACAATTTGATGTGATTTTTCACAGAAACTCATCTTGCAGGCGGGAATGAATCTATCAGGCCTGAGGGCCGCATTTTGATATCCCTGAGTTTAACAGACTCAATAACTCCATGGTGACATTTTGGTGAATTTACAAAACTAGAACAATATTAAAAAAATGCCATTCTTTGGTAACAATGCGAACACGGACACTTGTAAAATTATTAGCATAGTCGCTCATAAAAACTAAGCAAGCTTTATTACATTACAATAGCATGTAGAAATATGTATGTAAACACTCCCACCTACATCACACATGGGATGGTTCTGTACCTATGAATTGCTTTAGTTACACTATATTGCCAAAAGTATTTGGCCACCTGCCTTGAGTCACATATGAACTTAAAGTGCCATCCCATTCCTAACTTATAGGGTTCAATACTATGTCGGTCCACCTTTTGCAGCTATTACAGCTTCAACTCTGCAGGAAAGGCTGTCCACAATGTTGCAAAGTGTGTTTATATGAATTTTTGACCATTCTTCCAAAAGCGCATTGGTGAGGTCACACAGTGATGTTGGTTGAGAAGGCCTGGCTTTAAGTCTCCGTTATAATTAATCACAAAGGTGATTATCGGGTTCAGGTCAAGACTCTGTGCAGGCCAGTCAAGTTCATCCACACCAGACTCTGTCATCCATGTCTTTATGGACCTTTCTTTGTGCACTGGTACACAGTCATGTTGGAAGAGGAAGGGGCACGCTCCAAACTGTTCCCACAAGGTTGGGAGCATGGAATTGTCCAAAATGTTTTGGTATCCTGGAGCTTTCAAAGTTCCTTTCACTGGAACTAAGTGGCCAAGCTCAACTCCTGAAAAACAACCCAACACCATAATTCCTCCTCCACCAAATTTCACACAATGCAGTCCAAAATGTACCGTTCTCTTGGTAACCTCCAAACCCAGACTTGTCCATCAGATTGCCAGATGGAAAAGCGTAACTCATCAGTCCACAGAAGGCATCTCCACTGCTCTATAGTCCAGTGGCGACGTACTTTACACCACTACAGCCGACGCTTTGCATTGGACTTGGCGATATATGCCTTAGATGCAACTGCTCGACCATGGAAACCCATTCCATGAAGCTCTCTGCAGACTGTACGTGGGCTAATTGGAAGGTCACATGAAGTTTGGAGCTCTGTAGCAACTGACAGTGCAAAGACTTTCTGCACAATGTGGTACAGCATCCGCTGACCCCTCTCTGTCAGTTCCTGTGGCCTACCACTTGGTGGCTGAGTTGCTGTTGTTCACAAACTCATTTTCTTATAAAAAAAAAAAAGCCGACAGTTGACTTTGGAATATTTAGGAGCGAGGACATTTCACGATTGGATTTGTTGCACAGGTGACATCCTATTAAAGTTCCACACTGGAAATCACTGAGCTCCTGAGAGCGGCCCATTCTTTCACAAATGTTTGTAAAAACAGTCTCCATGCTTAAGTGCTTGATTTTATACACCTGTGGCCGGGCCAAGTGATTAGGACACCTGATTCTGATTATTTGGATGGGTGGCCAATAACTTTTGGCAATATAGTGTATATTGTAAATCATACAAATGCAGCTTAAAGTGATGAATAAAGAATCCTTTCGAGGAGAAACGCTTAAGACAAAATGCGATATTTTGGTTCAAGCAGGAAACAAGAAGTAGATTTTCAACCCGCAGCACCTGCAATGAGCAAACCCGTCCAAAATATGGCGCCATAGCACCACCAATGAAACTCCTTTACAGTGTTTTTGTTGGTGTTAAAAACTATTTGTTGAATACAAAGCAATATGGATGTTAGCAAAGAAAAATTTGTGAATTAGCGGCACCATTTTATAAGCCACAGGGTTTTAAGCGTAGGGTGAAAGTTGCGGCTTATAGTCCGAAAAACTTTATGACATTGTTTTACATCCAGGCTCTCTTTGTTAAAATATGTACCATTCAAATACTTTTCATCACTGTTAACTTAGTGATGTCTCCTTGCACATTTCATTTAGAATTGAGATGTAATACAAAACCAGTGAAGTTGCCGCATTGTGTAAATCATAAATAAAAACAGAATACAATGATTTGCATTTTTTTTTCAACTGATATTCAATTGAGTAGACTGCAAAGACAAGATATTAAATGTTCAAACTGAGAAACATATTTTTTTTTCAAACAATCATTAACTTAGAATTTAATGGCAGCAAAACATTGCAAAAGACTTTGCATAGGGGCATTTTTACCACAGTGTTACATGTCCTTTCCTTTTAACAACACTCAGTAAACGTTTGGGAACTGAGACCAATTTTTGAAGCTTTTCAGGTGGAATTATTTCCCATTCTTGCTTGATGTACAACTTAAGTTGTTCAACAGTCCGGGGTCTCAGTTGTGGTATTTTAGGCTTACTAAATTGGCCCTAGTGTGTGAATGTGAGTGTGAATGTTGTCTGTCTATCTGTGTTGGCCCTGTGATGAGGTGGCGACTTGTCCAGGGTGTACCCTGCCTTCCACCCAATTGTAGCTGAGATAGGCGCCAGCGCCCCCCGCGACCCTGAAAGGGAATAAGCGGTAGAAAATGGATGGATAATGCGCCACACATTTTCAATGGGAGACAGGTCTGGACTACTGGCAGACAAGTCTACTACCTGCACTCTTTTACTATGAAGCCACACTGTTGTAACACGTGCAGAATGTGGCATGGCATTGTCTTGCTGAAATAACCAGGGGCGTCCATGAAAAATATGTTGCTTGGATGGCAACATATGTTGCTCCAAAACCTGTATGTACCTTTCAGCATTAATGGTGCCTTCACAGATGTGTAAGTTACCCATGCTTTGGGCACTAATACACCCCCATTTTACCCCCGGATGCTAGCTTTTTAAAACTTTGCGCCAATAACAGTCCGAATGGTTCTTTTCTTCTTTGGTCCAGAGGACACGACATCCACACTTTCCAAAAACAATTTGAAATGTGGAATTGTCCGACCACAGAACACTTTTACACTTGATTCAGTTCGTCTTAGATGAGCTCGGTTCCAGTGAAGTCGGCGGCGTTTCTGTGTGTTGTTAATAAATGGCTTTCGCTTTGCATAGTATAGTTTTAACTTGCACTTACACATGTAGTGACAAACTGTAGTTACTGACTGTGTTTTTCTGAAGTCTTCCTGAGCCCATGTGGTGATATCCTTTACACACAGATGTCGGTTTTTGATGCAGAAGGATCGAAGGTCACGGGCATTCAATGTTGGTTTTCAGCGTTTCTCCAGATTCTCTGAACTGTTTAATATTACGGACCATAAATGGTCAAATCCTTAAATTCCGTGCAGTAGTTCGTTGAGAAATGTTGTTCTTAAACTGTTCCACAATTTGCTCACACATTTGTTCACAAAGTGGTGACCCTCGGCCCATCCTTGTTTGTGAATTTCACAGAAGCTGCTTTTCTACCCACTCATGGCACCCACCTGTTCCCGATTAGCCTGTTCACCTGTGGGATGTTCCAAATAAGTGTCTGATGAGCATTCCTCAACTTTCTCAGTCTTTTTTGCCACTTGTGCCAGCTTTTTTGAAACATGTTGCAGGCATCAAATTCCAAATGAGCTATTTGCAATGAATAAACAACCTTTACCAGTTCGAACGTTAGGTATCTTGTCTTTGCCGTCTATTTAATTGAATATAGGTTGAAAAGGATTTGCAAATCATTGTATTCTTTTTTTACTTACCATTTACACAACGTGTCAACTTCACTGATTTTGGGTTTTGTATTAAAGAGACAATTTTTCAGACTGAGTTGATTTAAAAAAAAAAAAAGGATTAATGAGCTCTTAGAAACACATGTACATATTTTATTCTTGCCAGTACTTTTGTTTTACTGTTATTGCTCATTTGCATGAATTCAATGTGTAAATCAGGAAGAGCACTTTGTGTTGGGTTTGAGTGGCAGTATGTATTCTTGTTATTCCTGCGAGGGGCAGTGAATCACGCAGAGGATTACCTGCTGTGCAGGCTGCACACACAAATCCACTGTTGGCAGCATGCACTTAGTGAATGGTGGCTGCGCCTCAAAAATCTGTCCCACGGGATGTTGAGGAGGCTGCTGTTGGCTGTTTGAATGGCAAATCTGGGAAATGTCAATGTGTGTGTCTTAGCAAAACAGCCGTCGGACTGCTGTTTGGTAACCTCAGTGTGTGTGTAATCAATTAGTGTGATCTGTCAGCACATAGCCGTGCATCACACTCCTATTGGAAGCAGTAGACACAGCCATTCGTGTAAATTTGTTTTGGCATTTTATTACCATTTGTCCTGTCTTTGCTACTTCAGATGAAGTCAACAATAAAAATCATCCTAAAGGTTAGTGAAACATCTTGACTTGGAGGAAACAATCGATCTTTGAAAAAGCTGCTGAATTTTGTTTTTGTGAGTTCAAGTGTCACATGTTTTCCGTTTCTAATGTGAGGAAGTCTGTTGCTAAGGTGCTGAACAACATGAATGAGTCTTAACATGCAGTCGACTGCAATAAACAATTCTTGCAGGTTTTCATTTGTGAAAGATAGTTTCTGATTAACCATTACTCCAATGCTTGCAGCAATATCTGTGGAAGGAGATTATGTGGCGTTCTGAAGCTTATACTTTACCCCCCTGCTAGTTTCATGACACGTGGAGTTTTATGCCGCCTCCTATTTACGTAGCCATGCATGTACAGTAATGTGTCATTGTGAATCTTAGTTTGTTTGACCTCGTCCTTAGTTTATCATGTCTGTCTGGGTCCTATTACCGTCAACTTATGTGTATAAACATCTACCATTCCTCTTCTAAAATGTATAACTCAGACCAATTATATACAATCTTGGTGATTGACACATTTAACAGTCAATGAAATTGTGAAAACACTGATATGCTGCTTGATAAGTTCTATAGACTTTTGTTCCGCTGTGAACGGAACTCTCGCTGCTGTGTTGGATCCGCTTTGGACTGGACTCTCGCGACTGTGTTGGATCCATTATGGATTGAACTTTCACAGTATCATGTTAGACCCGCTCGACATCCATTGCTTTCCTCCTCTCCAAGGTTCTCATAGTCATCATTGTCACCGACGTCCCACTGGGTGTAAGTTTTCCTTGCCCTTATGTGGGCTTACCGAGGATGTCGTAGTGGTTTGTGTTGTGGTTTGTGCAGCCCTTTGAGACACTAGTGATTTAGGGCTATATAAGTAAACATTGATTGATTGATTGATTGATTGATAAGGAACTCTTTTGAAATGATTTAGTCTTTATTTTGCGAGAATAGATGGAAAAAAATGTAGTTAAGTCAAGATGTAGTGTCAGGAATGGAATTATATTTGTATAAAGTTGTTGAAGACTTTGACCAGAGGTCTCCAAATGAAACACCTTTAGAACACCTGATCCTAATTTTAGAAAAGCACATGTAAAATACTAAATGATTATAGTGTCATTGTCAAATTTGAAATGGAATTAGGTAAGAACACAATCTATAGACCAATTTTCTTTTTTAGTCCAAAGCTCCAAAAATACCGTATTTTTCGGAGTATAAGTCGCACCTGCCGAAAATGCATAATAAAGAAGGAAAAAAACATATATAAGTCGCACTGTAGTATAAGTCACATTTTTGGGGGAAATTTATTTGATAAAACCCAACACCAAGAATAGACATTTGAAAGGCAATTTAAAATAAATAAAGAATAGTGAAAAACAGGCTGAATAAGTGTACGTTATATGACTCATAGAAAACCAACTGAGAAGGTGCCTGGTATGTGAACGTAAGAAATTATGGTAAGAGTCATTCAAATAACTATAACATATAGAACATGTTATACGTTTACCAAACAATATGTCACTCCTAATTTCTAAATCCGATGAAATTTTATACGTCTAGTTTTTTACGTGACTGAGCTAAATAATATTATTTGATATTTTACGGTATTGTGTTAATAATTTCACACAGAAGTCGCTCCTGAGTATAAGTCGCACCCCCGGCCAAACTAAGAAAAAAAATTGCGAATCAGAGTCCGAAAAATATGGTAGTTATTTTTAGAGATGCCCCAATGAATTGGCTACTGATTATTTTCGTGCAAACAAATTTTGATCGCAATTTCTAATAAATGCCTTTTCATGCCGATCACAAACACCTACACATTTTAATATCAGTCCTCCAATGTCCCAGCTGACAAGCAGTTAGCAGCAAATTATGTGTCTCCAAACGCAGTGTGAAGCAGGTTCCCTATGCTAATAAAAATCACCTCTATTAGGACAAACTGTATTTTATGTACTATTTATCACTGGAGGGTGAGGCTTAACATTTTTATACAACGAGAGCAAGCCAGAAGCAGACATGCTAATAAATAAGAGTGTGAAAACAAGACAAGAAAGTGCTTAGCAAACGTTTAAGAAGTCTTCAGCAGAAAGTAAGCAGCTATTAACATACTGTTAATAAGTAGATTGATAAGAGTCTAGAGAGAGGATTATAAGAGCAACTGTTTGTTTGTCAGCATTGTCAGGAAGGTGGACTCATTCAAATTTGGTGAGGTCGTTACCAGAGGTAGTATTAGTACATGATCAATACTTAAGTGATTAGATCAATATTTTTACTTCCTACAAATATTTTTGTTTTGTTTTTGTTCATGTTTACAAACTTAGGGAATAATTCCCTGGAAAGAGTAGGGCTTTGGGGGGGACTAAGGATTTAAATAAGTAGATAGTTACTGCTTTTGTTTAGTTATTGTGTAATATTGACAGTTCTGCTCAATCAATCATAAGTTATAAAAGAGAATAAGGAACTAGGAAAATATTGTGTTGATCATCTTAAACGGTCAATAGATATCACCAATCATAAATGAATTAAAACATGTTCAGTTAATACATGTGATCGGTATTGGTGTTGGTATCGGGCCAATCTCACTCATGGATGACCGAAATCGGCAGCATAAAACCCTGATTGAGTGAACCTAAGAACAAGCATTATTTTTCAATGTAATACAAATCCTGCAACAAAAACCATATATTGTATATTATTAACAGAAAATACTCCTATTCACATCTAGCCATGCAAGTATTGTATTGTGCCATTGGAATGGACAGTGTTCCATTTATTTTTGTGTTTCTATTTCTTTACTTTCTAATTAAATGGAGTAGTCATGTGATTGGCAAATTCTGGGACTGTTTTGGGCTCTCACATGTCTCAGCATGTCAAAGCTGAGATTAAGCCTATTAAGATCACCTTAAAACTCGGCGTGTGAGTGTTTGCGGTCGTGCGAGTGTCAACAGGTTAGTGAATGGGGATTAGTCTCGGGAAATGACTGCATTGCAGTTGAAGTTTTCAGAAGTGTAGTGTAGACACATGGAGAAAAATAGCACATACTTACTGGGGCACATCCAAAGCTGTGGGAGGTGTAATTGCCACTTTGCACAGTGGAAATAGCATCTTTGAAACATCTGTACAGTGCTCCACATATGGGGGGCAGCAGGTGTGTGCTGATGACTTTACAGAAGCACAACAATGAAGTACTTATTCTGTCCGCCTCAAAGGTTAGACCGTACTACAGGGTGAATGGTAATAGCATGTGGAAGATCACAAACTTCAGCTCTTTCAGATAACGGGTCTGTGCATAAACTGTGTAGAAATTATGTTGCATTTTTTTTATTTTTATTACTGTTCTATTTGATTATCTTGGCTCAGCTTTAATATAAAATAGGAAAATAAAGTTTACTGCATAATTTTGTGTAAACATGTGATGGACTATAACCATCCATCCATCCATTTTTTACCGTTTATTCCCTTTGGGGTGGCGGGGGGCGCTGGTGCCTATCTCAGCTACAATCGGGCGGAAGGCGGCGTACACCCTGGACAAGTCGCCATCACATCGCAGGGACTATAATTAGTATGATAGTAATACATTCACAGTATAAAACAAACCCCGTTTCCATATGAGTTGGGAAATTGTGTTTAATGTAAATATAAAAGGAATACAATGATTTACAAATTAATCTCAACCCATATTCATTTGAATATGCTACAAAGACAACATATTTAATGTTCAAATTGTTAAAAAAAAGTTTTGTGCAAATCTTTAACTTTAGAATTTGATGCCAGCAACACGTGACAAAGAAGTAGGGAAAGGTGGCAATAAATACTGATAAAGTTGAGGAATGCTCATCAAACACTTATTTAGAACATCCCACAGGTGTGCAGGCTAATTGGGAACAGGTGGGTGCCATGATTGAAAGCAGCTTCCATGAAATAATAGTAATTCACAAACAAGGATTGGGCAAGGGTCACCAATTTGTAAGCAAATTGTCGAACAGTTTTAGAATATTTCTCAACGAGCTATTGCAAGGGATTTTACCATCTACGGTCACTTAAATCATATAAAGGTTCAGAAAATCTGGAAAAATCACTGCACGTAAGCGATGATATTAAGGACCTTTGATCCCTCAGGCGGTACTGCATCAAAAACAGACATCCGTGTGTAAAGGATATCACCACATGGGCTCAGGAACACTTCATAAAACCACTGTCAGTAATTAAAGTTGGTCGCTACATCTGTAAGTGCAAGTTAAAACTCTGCTATGCAAAGCGAAAGCCATTTATCAACAACACAATGGAACGCCGCCGGTTCGGCTGGGCCCGAGGTCATCTAAGATGGACTGTTGCAAAGTGGAAAAGTGTTCTGTGGTCTGACGAGTCCACGTTTCAAATTATATTTGGAAACTGTGGACGTGGTGTCTTCTGGAACAAAGAGGAAAATAACAATCTGGATTGTTACAGGCGCAAAGTTCAAAAGCCAGCATCTGTGATGGTATGGGGGTGTATTAGTGGCCAAGGCATGGGTAACTTACACATCTGTGAAGGCACCATTAATGCTGAGTGGTCCATACAGGTTTTGGAGCTACATATGTTGTCATCCAAGCAACGTTGTCATGGACGCTCCTGCTTATTTCAGCAAGACAATGCCAAGCCACGTGTTACAACAGCGTGGCTTGGTAGTAAAAGAGTGTGGGTACTTTCCTGGCCCGCCGGCAGTCCGGACCTGTCTCCCATCGAAAATGTGTGCTGCATTATGAAGCGTAAAATACGACAGCGGAGACCCCAGACTGTTGAACAACTAAAACTCTACATCAAACAATAATGGAAAAAGAATTCCACTTTCAAAGCTTCAACAAATAGTTTCCTCAGTTCCCAAACGTTTATTGATTGTTGTTAAAAGAAAAGGTGATGTAAAACAGTGGTGAACATGCCCTTTCCCAACTACTTTAGCACTTGTTGCAGCCATGAAATTCTAAGTTAATTATTATTTGCCCAAAAAAATAAAGTTTGAGTTTTAACGTTAAATATCTTGTCTTTGTAGTGCATTCAACTGAATATGGGTTGAAAATGGCTTGCAAATCATTGTATTCCGTTTATATGTATATCTAACGCAATTTCCCAACTCTTACGGAAATTGGGTTTGTACAAGGTAGAATAATATTATAATGTACTACTAAAAATGAATGGTTATTAGTGTGAAGCAGGGTTGTTCAACTGCAATTCAAATACTGTGAGTTCAGTTCAAGAATTATCTTTACAGTTTTAAGGTCTTAATTTAGTGTGTAATGTAATATATCCATCCATCATCTTCCGCTTATCCGAGGTCGGGTCGCGGGGGCAGCAGCCTAAGCAGGGAAGCCCAGACTTCCCTATCTCCAGCCACTTCGTCTAGCTCTTCCCGGGGGATCCCGAGGCGTTCCCAGGCCAGCCGGGAGACATAGTCTTTCCAACGGTTCCTGGGTCTTCCCCGTGGCCTCCTACCAGCTGGACGTGCCCTAAACACATCCCTAGGGAGGCGTTCGGGTGGCATCCTGACCAGATGCCCGAACCACCTCATCTGGCTCCTCTCGATGTGGAGGAGCAGCGGCTTTACGTTGAGCTCCTCCCGGATGGCAGAGCTTCTCACCCTATCTCTAAGGGAGAGCCCCGCCACCCGGCGGAGGAAACTCATTTCGGCCGCTTGTACCCGTGATCTTATCCTTTCGGTCATGACCCAAAGCTCATGACCATAGGTGAGGATGGGAACGTAGATCGACCGGTAAATTGAGAGCTTTGCCTTCCGGCTCAGCTCCTTCTTCACCACAACGGATCGATACAACGTCCGCATTACTGAAGACGCCGCACCGATCCGCCTGTCGATCTCACGATCCACTCTTCCCCCACTCGTGAACAAGACTCCTAGGTACTTGAACTCCTCCACTTGGGGCAGGGTCTCCTCCCCAACCCGGAGATGGCACTCCACCCTTTTCCGGGCGAGAACCATGGACTCGGACTTGGAGGTGCTGATTCTCATTCCAGTCGCTTCACACTCGGCTGCGAACCGATCCAGTGAGAGCTGAAGATCCCGGCCAGATGAAGCCATCAGGACTACATCATCTGCAAAAAGCAGAGACCTAATCCCGTGGCCACCAAACCGGAACCCCTCAACGCCTTGACTGCGCCTAGAAATTCTGTCCATAAAAGTTATGAACAGAATCGGTGACAAAGGACAGCCTTGGCGGAGTCCAACCTTCACTGGAAACGTGTCCGACTTACTGCCAGCAATGCGGACCAAGCTCTGACACTGATCATACAGGGAGCGGACTGCCACAATAAGACATTCCGATACCCCATACTCTCTGAGCACTCCCCACAGGACTTCCCGAGGGACACGGTCGAATGCCTTCTCCAAGTCCACAAAGCACATGTAGACTGGTTGGGCAAACTCCCATGCACCCTCAAGAACCCTGCCGATGTAATATACTGTATACATTTAAGGACCTAATGTTTAGCCTCTCCGAAAATGAATTAAAAGCTGTCACCTTTTTTAAATTTTCCTTTAAAACCCCCTAAACCAGACCTGGGCAAATCAAGGCCAGAGGGCCACATGCGGCCCGTTAAGCTTTTCAACCTGGCCTGCCGGACATTCCCAAATCATCTTTTTTAGATATTTAGGATCGAAAGTGTTGCCGCCATTATGATGTGCAGTGATTTTTTTCTAATGACTGTAAATCTTCAACTATACAAAGTAAGTTACTATGGTAATCTAATTAGTTACTATGGTCAACTAATTAGTCACTATGGTAATCTAAGTCTCAGCAGCTCAGACAAGCCACCAAGCAGTGCAGTCTTTCCAGAGCCTGAAATGTGGGTGTCAGGGACAGACTCGGAAGGAGATTTTTATCAATCAATCAATCAATCAATCAATGTTTATTTATATAGCCCCAAATCACAAATGTCTCAAAGGACTGCACAAATCATTACGACTACAACATCCTCGGAAGAACCCACAAAAGGGCAAGGAAAACTCACACCCAGTGGGCAGGGAGAATTCAATTTTTAGAAACAAAGTTCTAAAGCTTTGTGATACATCAGATTGTAAGTGGGGGATTTGTATCCTTCCAGTTCATATTTGACTGTGTTTGTTGCATTTGTTTTGCTTTTTGCTTTATTGTAAAATATGTGGATGGAGAGGGGGTGTACGTTCATATGTTGTCAATATTTAGTGTTTTATCGTTCATAGTTAATATTGTAAATCCCACATTATTGTCATGTACTTTCTGGGTGTCTCCTTCAGTAGAACATTTTAAATCCAATTCTGTTTTTTAAGGCAGTCTGTAATAATGATTTAACATTCAATCAGAGATTATTGTGAACGTTTGTATTAGTGTTCCTAAAAATAGATATACCAGCCCCCAGACACATTTTGTTTCTCTAAATTTGGCCCCCGAGTCAAAATAATTGCCCAGGCGTGCCCTAAACACTTTTCCTGCTGTAACCATGTGGTAAAAGGCACATTCATGATAACATGTAATTCTTACAGTACTGTGGTCATTTCATACATTACCATAACTTCTTTCTTTGGTGCGTTGATTTAACAGCGCACATAACAACTTGCGCTACATCCGTCAACGACAACAACATATAGATCGCTTTCTGTGTTTGCTACCACTAATCATTAGGGGTGTGAATCTTTGGGCACCTAACAATTTGATCCGATTCTGATTACTAAGTTGACGATTAGATTCAGAATTGATTCTCCATTCAAACCGATTTTTGCAATGTATTTTTTGGTGTAATAAAACTTTTTCAAAACAGATTACGGGTTAGAAAAGCTCCTTCTAGTTGCATGGAGATGGCCTTAAAACGTCTTTTAAAAAATGTATGCATTTATATAAAGAAAACAAAAACATTGCGACGACTACTTTGGGAGACACACTAACAACACAAATACATTTTTGTAACATTAACATGTAGCGCTAGTGCTAAATGTTTTATGGACAAAATAAGAAGAGAACAAGACATGGATTTACAATGTCAGCCCTCACTTGGCTGTCGACTGATGGGATGGTTTCATCTTTCAGCATAAGACTTGCGCTCCCCGTTGAGCTAGTTAATTCAGAATGGCCCTCAAGTAAAAAAAATTCTGAGAGCATCGCTGAGTTAGATTTTTAGCGTAGCCTGTGGAATTTCAAAGTTGACCAACTCCTCAGCTTGGTGCCACGACCTTCTACTATACACGTGCAAGGCATGATTTATCATCTAACATTAACTTTTCAAAACGCAAAGGCGATACAGCATCAGCAGCCGCTCCAAGAGGTAGCTTACCTCTCGCTCTTGCCCCGAGGCTCTGTGTCAATATGCCAGAAAAGTAGTTCTCTTTGTTAGCGCATTCAAAAATATTTCGCTATAGCTTAGTTAAATGCAGGTCATGTAAATGGAGCGTTGTTGACGTTTTTTAAATGTTTTATTAGAGGTCTTTATAGGTATAATAGTCAATAAAATACAGTGGTGCAGGTTAGCAAGCACAATTTACATTTTGATGTGTCATTGAGAATATAGAACATTACACATGGTGCTCAAAAGTTTGTCACAATGTTTTAGTACGACTTTGGTAAGATACGTAATCGCACTGCTTGATGAATTGTTGGCGCATTGCGGCTACCATAGTCTGACGTACTATGCTTCAATATACTGGTATTATTATGCTGTGTTAAACGACCACAAAATGGCACCTATTGGAAGATATATTACCGTATTTTTCAGACTATAAGTAGCAGTTTTTTTCATAGTTTGGGTGCGACTTATACTCAGGAGCGACTTATGTGTGAAATTATCAACACATTACCGTAAAATATAAAATAATATTATTTAGCTCATTCACGTAAGAGACTAGACGTATAAGATTTCATCAGATTTATCGATTAGGTGCAGAGGTGGGTAGTAACGTGCTACATTTACTCCGTTACATCTACTTGAGTAACTTTAGGGATAAATTGTACTTCTAAGAGTAGTTTTTATGCAACATACTTTTACTTTTACTTGAGTATATTTATAGAGAAGAAAAGCTACTTTTACTCCGCTCCATTTATCTGCAATCAGGTCGCTACTCCCTACTTTTTTTTTTATCGATCTGTTAATGCACGCTTTGTTTTGATTTTGTCAGACACGCATTCAAAGTAGGATCTACGCATGCTTGCGTTTCACCAATCACATGCAGTCACTGGTGACGTTGGACCAATCAAACAGAGCCAGGTGGTCACGTGACCGTTACACGTAGAACCCGACATGTTGAAAAACTTATTGGGGTGTTACCATTTAGTGGTCAATTGTACGGAATATGTACTGTACTGTGCAATGTAATAATAAAAGTTTCAACCAATCAATCAAAAGTGTAAAGGAAAAAAGACACTTTTTATTTCAACCGTACTTCCCGTCAAAAGCCTAAAGACTGATCGCACAGTTCCTGTCTTCACAATAAAAGTGCTGCCCCATCGCGCCTGCGCTAACAAAATAAGAGTCTCCGAAAGCCAGCGCAAACAAACTAGCAAGCTACGGAGTTTGCCGCCAATGTATTTCTTGTAAAGTGTATAAAAACGAATATGGAAGCTGGACAAATAAGATGCCAAAAACCAACGACTTTCATGATGTATTAGACAGGAAGGAGGAACTTTTTTTCTCCTCCATTTGAAAACCGGGACGTTATCAGCACTATACTGTCTGATTCCAATCAATGCAAGTCATCAGAATCAGGTAATACACCAACTTATATTCTTGTCTTCATTAAAGATAGGAATCTATATGTTAAACATGCATGTATATTCATTAAAACGCCTTTAACATGTGAACAAAAACGGCAAAATAAATAAATATAAATTATATACTGTATATATAAAGGTATATATATATATATATATATATATATATATATATATATATATCTGTATATGATATGTGTGTAAGTATATGTATATATGAGGTAGATCACCTCGACTTGGTCATTTATTAAGTAATTGATTAACGTTGAAAAACTTATTGGGGTGTTACCATTTAGTGGTCAATTGTACGGAATATGTACTGTACTGCAATTTACTAATACAAGTTTCAATCAATCAATCAATCAATGAATGCCTACTGAGCCTATGGTGCTGTTAAGTTATTGTGGCTCAATTTGCCTTAATTTTTTTAAATTTTAATGTATTATTATTTAATATATCATATTGTTTTAGTTGCTTAAGAGATATTCCTGGCTCTGAATTTGCTCATTGCTATTTTTATGTTTTTGTGCATTATTTGTTGCCGTAATCATTAAACGAACAGGTTACTCATCAGTTACTCAGTACTTGAGTAGTTTTTTCACAACATACTTTTTACTTTTACTCAAGTAAATATTTGAGTGACTACTCCTTACTGTAATAGGGATCCATCTCTATAGTAACACTACTCTTACTTGAGTACAATTTCTGGCTACTCTACCCACCTCTGATTAGGTGTGACATATTGTTTGGTAAACGTATAGCATGTTCTATATGTTATAATTATTTGAATGACTATTACCATAATATGTTACGTCAACATACCAGGCAGCTTCTCAGTTGGTCATTTATGCGTCATATAACGTACACTTATTCAGCCTGTTGTTCACTATTCTTTATTTATTTTAAATTGCCTTTCAAATGTCCATTCTTGGTGTTGGGTTTTATCAAATAAATTTCCCCCATAAATGCGACTTATACTCCATCCATTCATCCATTTTCTACCGCTTATTCCCTTTGGGGTACTTATACTCCAGTGCGACTCATATTTGTTTTTTTCCTTCTATATTATGCATTTTCGGCAGGTGCGACTTGTACTCCGGAGCGACTTATACTCCGAAAAATACAGTATGTGGCATTTTGTGTCAGACAATTATGCAAAACCAACTTTTCCTACCTGTTAGTTCCTGCTGATATGTATTTAGGATTTGCATAAGTCCCGAAAATGTGTAGACCGCGCCACGGTCAATAAGCTCTTTATCCTCCACTGTTCCCATTTCTAATACAAATTAGTGTACAGTTCTAACGAATATCGGTCAGTAGACCCGCTATGCAAGTGCTAAAATCTACCGTCGGTACAACATAGATGACGGGGAGAAGATGCTGTCAAAGTGGATCCACGTAAATAAAATTGCCCACAAAATGGTGCATACTGAAGAGGTTTGAAGATTGTCTGTAAAACATAATCACATATTCACATGTAAATATTTCTGTATAATAGATATATAATAATATAATTTAATACTGTATTTATATTATTCACATGTAAAAATTACCTAAATGTTTGTGTATTGTGAGCGACGTAGTGCTGAATTTCCCCCAGGGATCTATAGAGTACTTTCTCTTTTATTTTATTCTACTCTATAATATATGCAACATTTTGACCAAAGAACCACCATTACATGTTATGTAAAGAACAAAGTGTAGAAAAAAAATCATAATATGACCCCTTTAAGTCCCATTATAGCAGCAGGCCTGGGAAAATATTTTGACTCGGGGGCCAAACTTAGAGGAAAAAAATGTGTCTGGGGGCCGGTATATCTATTTTTAGGAACAATATTACAAAACCTCACAAAAATGTCTGATTGAATGCTAAAAACGTTATAACAGACCACCTTAAAAAAGCGTAATGGAATTTTACATTTTTCTATGAACGATAAAACACTGAATATTGACAAAATATGAATGTCACGCCCTCTTTCAATGGACATATTTTACAATCAAGTGAAAAGCGACAAAAATGCAACTGTGAAATATGAACGCGAAGGGTACAAAATAAACCCACCTAAAATCGGATATTTGCTAAATTTCCCCCCATGATCAATAGAGTACTTTCTATTTTATTCTATTCTATTCTATATATCACTAAACTTTAGAACTTTGTTGTGAAAATCTCCTTCCGCGTCTGTGGAAACGCTTCCCGCCCACACTGCTTGGTGCCTCGTCTGAGCTGCCGTGACGTAGATGACCATAGTAACTAGTTAGATTACCATAGTAACCCATCAGATGAGCATAGTAACTAATTAGATGACCATAGTAACTAGTGTATCAAGGGGCGCCGAAAAGGGGGGGTAAAGGAGACGGATTCTAGGGCCCATGATGGAGGGGGGCCCAGAGAGGCCCCTAATGATGATGAAATTGTGATGCTGCGATGCTGTTCTTCTTTCAAAAATATGGTAATGATAGTCAAAAATACCATTAAAATGCATAATTGTATGTAAAATAGCATCAAAAAATGTTGCCGCTGTGTTGGGGGCCCTGTAAAGATTCTTTTCATGGGGCCCAAAATCCCTAGCGGTGCACCTGAGTATATCATCCATAAGCGCAGATTCCAAGCATTTAAATACTTTGTACAATTCAAAACTTCCGGTCATTAGAAAACATCACTGCACATCATAATGGCAGCTACACTTTCCATTTTAAAGAACTAAAAAAAAATAATTTAGGAATGTCCGCCGGGCCGGATTGAAAAGCTCAACGGGCCGCATGTGGCCCCCGGGCCTTAATTTGCCCAGGTCTGCCTTATAATCTGGTGCACCTGAATTGGCTCAATGGCAGTTTGTCTTATAATCGCCAAATGTTCCGAAAATTATGGTATATCGATCTCTGCTTGGCATGTTTGCCATCACAATACATACAAACGCCATAACACAATAACATAAAGTCACAACACAACATTAAGCCACATAGGACACGACAGACACAATGGATATGACAGCGGAGCAAGTTAACATAGCATATTTGTATTATTAAAAAAGTAAAAAAACATATGACTGAACAAGTTGTCACACTTCACTTACTTTTCCAACTTCGTTCATTACACCGTTTTCAACTTTCCGTCTCAGGAAGTTGGTGAGTGGCTGAAACTTGTCAACGGTCATTTCTGTGGCATTCTCATGTTATTGTGTTGTGACTTTTCTTTGCTACCGTAAAGAATATGCTGTCGTAGCAGGTCAAACCACTGGTCTTTTAACCTGAAGAGTTTTGGTTGCACTTATTTTTCTATATTAATTTATTATTATAATGTCAAAAAAAGTAAAAGTAGCAGTTGAATTAACCTACTATTAATGATTCCTCTTGTTAATTATATGTAAAGTGCCAATAAGTGTTGTTTACATGCTTGTTTGTATCCATAATTAATTTTTATATAATTCTCTTAAAATATAAAACGGAAACATAGGAGAGTTTACCTGCACTGTCCAGTATCCAGTATTTATTTGACAGTCACACTGGCTGATTATTTTTGCTAAAAAGTTCCTGAATGGATTTCAACTCACTGAATTGTTTGGTATTGTATCGATCTAAAAAATAACATAGTCCCTGAATCGTATCAGCAACTACAAATTCTGAATTGAATTGAATTGTTTTTAAAACCAATCGTTATAACCCTAGGGTTAAACATTTTGACCATGTCAGTTTTCACCAATCTGTCATGACGACATCTTGAAAATATAGTTGACATTTGAAAATGTACCATAGTAAGGCCATGTCCTTGAGGAATACTGTAGCACATTTTTTCAGCAATGTTCTCTGGAGGCTAGTCATCTTGTCTTTGAGTTTTTTTTTTATAGATTAGAGCAACCTTGTAGCTCTTTCAACGTGTGCATGTAACAACTGACTGTTAAGACTTAGCCAATCCGGTCATTTTGTAACAAGTATTGCACTTATGCACCCCAGAGACAAAACACATGCATATGTGAAGCAAATGGTCTTGTAATCGCTCCTCTACGGTTACATTTCACAAAATTTCATAATAGAAACAATTTTGAGGGCAGGGGGGCGCCCTAATATATCTATAGCAGAATCATTGCCTACTTTATACTTTTCTATGCAATCTATGACAGTCCATGCCCACTCATGAACGCACACAGTGACGTGCTGTCAGGGCAGGCAAGTGAGGCAGTGCTTCACCTTGCCACCAGGTCAAAAACAAGGTAATAAAATAAGTTTTAATATTTCTCTTTTGGTCTACACTTTTATTGTGATATTGGTGCGGTTCCTGTATATTTTGATAAATTTCATAGTCAAAATTTCGGAAATTCCGTGTTTCCTGATCAAAATAACACGGCTGAGAAAAAGTGAGGCAGACACAGGCGGTGCCTCCATGGCTACACACAAGGTGTATGTGCTGCGAGGGGGCACGTGCAGGTCATGAGGCAGCAAGTACCTCTGCCTCACAGTTGGAGGCGATATGTTGTCTACAATGCCTCAGCAGTACTCTGACTCGCCACACTGGGAGAAGTGCTAGCAGACACATGTCTCTCCAGCGGAAGCCAGCCTTTTTTTTTTTTTTCAAACTGTATTTATAACAAAAATGGCATTTTTATTAGACTAAGCCAGCATTTGTGGGTGTTTTTTAGTCAGATGCAAAAATATTATTTTATTGCCTGGAATGAAATGAAACCAAACGAATGTGTCTGCCAATATGGAGAATTATATACTGTATCCGAGATGAAATACTTCTCTAAACTGGACTTTAAGACAAAATGAATGTGATCATACAAAGTAGTTGTTCATGAAGGATAGCTATTGCTGCTTCAGATACAAATACAAAAAGGTAAGATACACTCACAATACTTGATTTATTTTGTTAAAACCAAATAGGACCAAAAAGTATTTAATAACAATTTTTTAAATTACTTTTTGGACCCATTTATCATATCATAATATCATTATAATAATGTTTTTATTAAAGCTAATATCTCTCTTATTTTCCCTGTTATTCTAATGTGCAACTTAGAGCTGCACATATCAATTTAAGTAAAAAAAAAAATAGGAAAACAAACTCAAAGTATCTAAACCTCACCTGGTGTAAAGTTCACTGCACGTCACTGAACGCACACATTATGATGGTGTGCTCCCACGCAATTTACATCAGCGCTACCTCAGCTTAAACTTTTAACCGCACGCACAAGCATACACATGTTTTGTCAACATCCAATTAACACTTTTCATGACACATTTTGGCTTGTCAAAGCAGGACAAACGGTGCTGGAATGAATCCCGGCATTCCATTGGGCTGAGACGGTTGGGGCTCAGGTGTTCTGCATGGTTCTGTCATTGTTTACAAAAGAGGTCATTTTTTCACCAAGTACCACCTCAGTGAAGACTTGGTTCTCCAAGTACCACCATAATGACAAACATTAAAAAACAGTAGTCTTGTAGGCCTAAATATTACCGTATTTTCCGCACTTTAAGGCACACCGGATCATAAGGCGCACCTTCAATGAATGGCCTATTTTAAAACTTTGTTCATATATAAGGCGCACCACATTATAAAGCGCATAGAACAGATGCTGGGGTTACGTTATGCATCCTTTAGAGCAGGGGTCTCAAACTCAATTTACCTGGGAGCCACTGGATGCAGAAACTGGGTGAGGCTGGGCCGCAAGAAAAGATTTCTTCAAAAATCTAACATGCACTTTTTAATGAATTCACCTTCTATAAATGGCTTTCCCGCCCTAGCAACATACTTGCCAATCCTCACCATTTTTCCGGGAGACTCCTCAATTTCAGTGCACCTCCCGACAATCTACCGGTGCAACCATTCTCCCGAATTTTTCCCAATTTTCACCCAGCCGACATTATTAAGGGCTGCCGTAACTGCACTGCCTTTAACGTCCTCTACAACAGTGGTTCTCAACCTTTTTTCAGTGATGTACCCCCTGTGAACATTTTTTTAATTCAAGTACCCTCTAATCCAAGGGTCGGGAACATTTTTGGCTGAGAGAGCCATGTAAGCCAGATATTTCAAAATGTATTTCCGTGAGAGCCATATAATATTTTTTTAACACTGAATACAACTAAATGCATGCTTTTTTTAAGTAAGACCAACATTTTTAGAGTACAATAAGTCTCTTATTCTTTTTTATAACATTGTTATTCTAAAGTTAACCAATAATAAATATAGTACTTCTTACCATTAATGGGACATCTTGAACAGGTGCGATAGAAAACAAATGGTTGGATTAAAATGCATGAGAATTTTTCATAATTTGAACATTATTTTTAACACTGTGATTACCAGCGGAATTAATAATTACTTATTGTGCTAAGCAATGTCAGCTAAGGTTTATCTGAGAGCCAGATGCAGTCATCAAAAGAGCCGCATCTGGCTCTAGAGCCATAGGTTCCCTACCCCTGTTCTAATCAGAGCAAAGCATTTTTGGTTGGAAAAAAGAGATAAAGAAGTAAAATACAGCACTATGTCATCAGTTTCTGATTTATTAAATTGTATAACAGTGCAAAATATTGCTCATTTGTAGTGGTCTTTCTTGAACTATTTGGAAAAAAAGATATAAAAATAACAAAAACATTTGTTGAAAAATAAACAAGTGATTCAATTATAAAGATTTCTACACATAGAAGTAATCATCAATTTAAAGTGCCCTCTTTGGGGATTGTAATAGAGATCCATCTGGATTCATGAACTTAATTCTAAACTTTTCTTCACAAAAAAAGAAATCTTTAACATCAATATTTATGGAACTTGTCCAATAAAAGTCTAACTGTCAACACTGAATGTTAGATTGTTGTATTATTTTTCCACAGTTTATGAACTTACATTCATACTTCATTGAAGTATTATTCAACAAAGGATATAAAGGATTTATGAATCGCCACTGTTTTTTAGAATGTTTTTAATAAATCTCACTTGTCCCTTTGGCATGCCTTCAAGTACCTGCAGGAGTCCGCGCACCCCCAAAAGAGGACTACTGCTCCACTACATGTCATTGCGCACGCTTTTATATCACACAACCAATGTACCGGCTCTGCATCATGTTGTGTGAGACTTGTGCAGAACAACGTCAGTGGCTGCAAGACGTACTTGTTCAACACCCACACACATCACACTGAGGGTGCCGTATAAACAACTTTAACACTGTTACAAATATGCGTCACGCTGTGAACCCACACCAAACAAGAATGACAAACCCTTTTTGGGAGAATTTCCGCACCCTAACACAACTTAAACACAAGAGAACAAATACCCAGAACCCCTTGCAGGGCTACAATATACAACACCTCAACCGACACAAGTAGTGAGGGTGGAGGTGTGGGGGGTTGGTGGTAGCAGGGGTGTGTGTATTGTAGCCCAGAAGAGTTAGGTATGCATGGGATTCTGGGTAATTGTTCTGTTGTGTTTATGTTGTGTTACGATGCGGATGTTCTCCCGAAATGTGTTTGTCATTCTTGTTTGGTGTGGGTTCATAGTCTGGCACATATTTGTAATAGTGTTAAAAGTTTTTTTACAACCACCCTTAGTGTGACGTGTGTAACTGTTGATCAAATATAGCTTGCAATAACACACGTGCGTCTCACACGGCCAAATGCAACATACAACTAGGCTTGCAGGCTGTCAGTTCAGGATGCAGGGGGGCGCTAAAGGCAGTGCCATTATGGCACTCCCTGAATATTGTTGATCTGGTAAAAATTGACAGGGGCTTCGAGAGAATTGGTGTCCTGAAATTCAGGGGTCTCCCGGGAAAATTGGGGACGTTGGCAAGTATGACCTATCAAGTGCCGTTCATATTAAACTCGCGGGCCGCACCAACATTAAATTGTCATATCAAAGCGCGGGCCGCATAACAACGTCTCGCGGGCCGCAATTTTGCCCGCGGGCCGCATGTTTGAAACCCATGCTTTAGATGGAGCTGCGCTAAAGGGAATGTCAACAAAACAGTCAGGTCAGTCAAACTTTATTAATGGATTAGACACCAGCGTTCTGACAACTCCGTTCACTCCAAAAATGAATAAACAGCTGTTTTATTATTTTCCCCGATTCAATAAACTTGTAAAAAACAGTCTGATACTGTTACGGTAAATCAAACGTTAGTGCAATCACGATATAGTAACACTCGAAATAGTGCAAAGCAATAATATAACAGTAACTCAACGTTGTTCAAACGATAATGGCACACAACACAACACACAAAATAAACATGTAAAGCTCACTTTATTAAGTTATTACTCATCCACGAATACCTCAAAGTCTTCTTCTTCAGTGTTCGAAATAAACAGTTGGGCGAATACGGCATCTAACATGCCCGGCTCCATCTCTTTGAAGTCGTCATTAAAGGAGTCAGTGTCGTTGCTGTTAATGTTAAATTCGCTCGCTGCTGCTCTATTCCCGTGTTCTACTGTGTGACTGATTGCCTTGAGTTTAAACTCTGTGTCGTAAGCGTGTCTCTCAATAGGAGCCATGTTGGGGTCTTTACATAAACACACAGAATCCCAGCATGCACCGCGCGTTTCTTCTTCTACGGGGGTAAATAAAGTCGGCGGCTGCTTACCGTAGAAAAAGAAAGAAGAAGCGCGCTTCTTACTCTACGGGGGAAAATAAAGTCAGCGGCTGCTTATCGTAGAAGTAGAAGCGCACTTCCTCTTCTACGGGGGAAAATGAAGTCGGTGGCTGCTTACCGTAGTTGCGAGACCTGTTGTGGCTCAATATTGGTCCTTATATAAGGCGCCCTGTCAGCTTTTGAGAAAATGTCAGATTTTTAGGTGCGCCTTATAATGCGGAAAATACGGTAATTAAAATCAGTTTTATTCAACAAGTATGTTTAATATTTTGGCCACTGTAACATTATAGTTTGAACAGTAACACTGTGTTTGAATATTTTAGTATGTAAATATTTGGTGTATAAAACCTTGTTTTTTCTTTTATCCATCAAAATGTGTGCTGTGAAAAGACTTGACAGCATAGCTTCAGTAAGATGTGCTGTCTGGCAGAGAAATTTGAGTGCTTTGTGCCTCTGAAACACTTGGGGGCAACACTGAGTCTTTTCACTTTCTCGTCATTGAAGATGGCTTTTTTCATCCTTGTCCTGTGACTCCAGCTGGTTTACTATGTACTATAGCGCCCGGGCAGTTTTTTTTTCCCGGTAAGTCAACATTGTGAGAAACCTGACACTTCGCTTGTCACCTACTCTGTGGCCAAGTGGTTAGTTAGAGTGTCCGCCCTGAGATTGGTACGTTGTGTGTTCAAACCCCAAAGACTGTAAAAATGGAACCCATTACCCCCTTGCATGGCACTCAGCATCAAGGGTCGTAATTAGGGGTTAAATCACCAAAAATGGCCACCGCTGCTGTTCACTGCTCCCCTCGCCTCCCAGGTAGTGATCAAGGGTGATGGGTCAAATGCAGAGAATCATTTCGCCACACATAGTGTGTTTGTGACAATCATTGGTACTTTAGCTTTTACCCTTTAACTTATGATTTAGCCTGATAGCTTCTTTTGTTGCTAATGAACTAAAGAGATATGGAGAGTGCTATTGGAACTGAAGCTGTATTACAAGACTTTTATTGCAAATGTTGATTGAAATTGCGGTGGAGAAGGTGGGTTGTATGAATGATATGAATCAACACAAGAAACGTATTAAAAGTCAACCAATTACAACCTGAAGAATATGTGTTGTCGCTATGCAAGGTTAGAATGTTTTGGAGGTGTACCTCACGCTATGCAAAAGGGTTTGGAAGGGGGAGACTCCGCTCACCTTGACACAGCAGCATACATAAGTGGTAGATAGAATAGAACAAATAGACCCGTGGAAATACTTAACAAAGAAGAAAAACGAAAACTAGGGAGAAGAGAAGAGTCCCACAAAGATAAATCCCAAAGGGTAACCACACTTTTTTTGGAAGTTTGCCTACCATTCACAATCTTTATGTAGCACAATAACGCATATCTTTCTCTTTTCTTTATACATTATCATTTGTAATATTTGTTTCTTATCACACGGCTAACAATGTGGCTAAAGGGAGTCATTTCTCTGCTCATAAAGCCCTCTAAAAAAACCTTCAAAAACACCAACAATATTCCCTTTACATCTCTTGACTTGCATATTAACCAGGTATTAGCAACAGGAAGGGATTCATATAGCTCCATTCATGGGTAGATCTCAGGTGAGAGGAAGGGAGGGGTTAATCATTTTGCAATGCAGTCTGCTGAAAATTATGGAAAGCACCACTCTATGCAGCAACTGACACTGTGGTTAAAGTTGGAATTGCCACAAAACATCCATCCATTTTCTACCGCTTAATCCCTTTTGGGGTCGCGGGGGGGCGCTGGCGCCTATCTCAGCTACAATCGGGCGGAAGGCCAAACATATTTTGAGGTATTCAACACTTTACTGCCATCTGCCGGCTAAAGTAGATAGTGCACCCCCCCATGCGTCACGTTTTGGGTGTCAGGCAAACGTGGCAGACTTTACTGCACTACTGTAATATGAGGTAACTTGCTTATGCAGCCGATAAACTGCTGCATCACTTCTGAGTTTGGTGAAACGTTTGTGCTAGATTATAGTAGAAGGTTGTGGCCATAAACCAAGACATTGGTCAACTTTTGCCGTTGTTGTCTCTCATGAAGTCTGTCATGATTAGCAATTTTTTTCGATCCACTATGGACTGCACTTTCACGATATTATGTTAGACCCACTCGACGTCCACTGCATCTAGTCTGCCCTAGAGGGGGGGGTCACCCACATCTGCGGTCCTCTCCAATGTTTGTCATAGTCTTTCACATTGACACCCCACTGGGTTGTGAGTTTCTCCTTGCCATTACGTGGGCTCTGAACCGAGGATGTCGTTGTGACTTGTGCAACCCTTTGAGACACTTGTGATTTAGGGTTATATAAATCAACATTGATTGTTTGATGGATCGAATTTTTGTATTTTGTCGAATGTTGTGATGCATCTGTGAATTTAATGCGTCATAAGGTCGTGGTGTTCTTGTTAAATTTTTCGCTTTGAAAAATGTTACTGTGACATTACTTTTAAGGAACTCAGGAGGAATTACAAAGAACACCGTAACAAAATAGCATGCAAAATACAACAACAAAAGATCACGATAGGAACAAAACATGACAAACTGTATATGTAGCGTAACCTTCAATTAAGTGGTCAAGTAAGTTTTGGTTTGGTGGAAACGCCCCCAAATGGCTCTTTAGAAGCAATATACCGACCCCTGGAATACACTGAAGAAAAATATAAACCAACACTGTTATTTTTGCTTCAATTGTTCATGAGTTGAACTCAAAGAGGTAAAACTTCTACTATATACAAACCCCATTTCTATATGTGTTGGGAAATTGTGTTAGATGTAAATATAAACAGAATACAATGATTTGCAAATCCTTTTCAACCCATATTCAATTGAATGCACTACAAAGACAAGATATTTGATGTTCAAACTCATAAACTTTATTTATTTTTTGCAAATAATAATTAAATTAGAATTTCATGGCTGCAACACGTGCCAACAACACTCAATAAACGTTTGGGAACCGTGGAAACTAATTGTTGAAGCTTTGGAAGTGGAATTCTTTACCATTCTTGCTTGATGTACAGCTTAAGTTGTTCAACAGTCCGGGGTCTTGTTGTCGTATTTTATGCTTTATAATGCGCCACACATTTTTGATGGGAGACATGTCTGGACTGCAGGCGGGCCAGGAAAGTACCCGCACTCTTTTACTATGAAACCACGCTGTTGTAACATGTGACTTGGCATTGTTTTGCTGAAATAAGCAGGGGCGTCCATGATAACGTTGCTTGGATGACAACATATGTTGATCCAAAACCTGTATGGACCATTCAGCATTAATGGTGTCTTCACAGATGTGTAAGTTACCCATGCCTTGGGCACTAATACCCCCCATACCATCACAGATGCTGGCTTTTGAACTTTGCGCCTATAGCAATCCGGATGGTTATTTTCCTCTTCGTTCCGGAGGACACCACGTCCACATTTTCCAAATATAATTTGAAATGTGGACTCGTCAGACCACAGAACACTTTTCCACTTTGCATCAGTCTATCTTAGAAGAGCTCGGGCCCAGCGAAGCCGGCGGCGTCCGTGGGTGTTGTTGATAAATGGCTTTCGCTTTGCATGGATGAGTTTTAACTTGCACTTACAGATGTAGTGACCAACTTTAGTTAATGACAGTGGTTTTATGAAGTGTTCCTGAGCCTATGTGGTGATATCCTTTACAGACTGATGTCAGTTTTTGATGCAGTACCGCCTGAGGGATCAAAAGTCAATAATATCATTGCTTATGTGCAGTGATTTCTCCAAAATTCTCTGAACCTTTTGATGATTTTAAAGACCGTAGATGGTAAAATCCCTAAATTCCTTGCAATAGCTTGTTGAGAAATGTTGTTCTAAAAATGTTCGACAATTTGCTTACAAATTGGTGACCCTCGCCCCATCCTTGTTTGTGATTTACAAAGCATTTCCTGGAAGCTGCTTTTATACCCAATCATGGCACCCACCTGTTCTTAATTAGCCTGCACATCGGTGGGATGTTCCAAATAAGTGTTTGATGAGCATTCCTCAACTTTATCATTATTTATTACCACCTTTCCCAACTTCTTTGTCACGTGTTGCTGGCATCAAATTCTAAAGTTAATGATTATTTGCAAAAAAAAAAAAAATGTTTATTTGTTTTGACATCAAAAATGTTGTCATTGGAGCATATTCAACTGAATATGGGTTGAAAATGATTTGCAAATCATTGTATTCCGTTTATATTTACATCTAATACAATTTCCCAACTCATATGGAAACGGGTTTGTACACAAAATACCTATTCCTCTCAAATATTGCTCACAAATCTGTCTAAATTTGTGGTAGTGAGCACTTCTTTTTTGCCGAGATAATCCATCACACCTTACAGGTGTGGCATATCAAGATGCTGATTAAACAGCATCATTATTGTAGAAGTGTTTCTTCGGCTGCCCACGATAAAAGGCCACTCTGAAATTGGCAGTTTTATCACACAGCACAATGCCACAGATGTCGCAAGTTTTGAGGCAGCGTTCAGTTGGCATGCTGACTGCAGGAATGTCTACAAGAGCGTTTGCCCTTGCAATTGTTATGTTGGACCGAGGGGAGATGACGACACAGAAACCAGGGGGAAAAACTCTAAATATTGTATTGTAAATATAATAGTATATATATATATGTATAATAATCAAACAATACTAAATATAATAACTAAGGAAATGTTGTGTGACAAAATCCAAGAGTGTGTATGGTGCAAGACTATGTGTGTAGATTAGCTGTTGAGTGTTACCGTAAATGTTGAACGAGAGACGAGGAAGTCCAGGGGAGAGTGAAGTCTACAGGTCCAAGTCCAAAGCTGGGAAAGTCAAGGATCGATGATCCAGGGAAAAGTGAGACGCACAGCGTACTGTGGTGACAGCACAAGAAAACACACACTGTAAACATGGAGGGGCAAACACAGAGAGAGCAGGAATGCATCAAGCAGGACGTGGCTTACTGTACGCGAACAGAAGGTTATATTCCGGCTAGGGATGGCAGGTTGTGACAGCTTCTGAAGGCAGCTCGCTCATCATGGGCACGTGCGGTGATTGCAGATTGTCTTTTTCTCCTATGTCCCATTCTCCCTTGTGGAGGGGGTCTGGTCCGGTGGCCATGGATGAAGTACTGGCTGCCCGGAGTCGGGACCCAGGATGGACCGCTCGTCCATAGTCGGGACCCAGGATGGACCGCTCGCCTGTGTATCGACTGGGGAAATCCCTGCGCTGCTGATCCGCCTCCGCTTGGGATGATTTCCTGTTGGCTTCACTATGGACGTGACTTTCGCTACTGTGTTGGATCCACATTGGACTGGACTCTCACGGTTGTGTTGGATCCACTATGGATTGAACTTTCACAGCATCATGTAAGACCTGCTCGACATCCAGTTGTGTACAGAGGAGGGAGGGAGGCGACAACCAGGGTACAACTGCGGTTCACAAGGTTTATTTAAACCTTTGATGATTACATGGCGTGTGTATGCTACTCTAAGTTAATGAGTGTTGACTTTGTGTAATATTAATAATGTAAATGTTATTGTCTGTTTGTTGTCTGTGAGTGTTGGTTGTATCCTTCGTCGAATCCAGAGGGGCAGAGCGAAGAGGCAGTTCGTGAGCAGGCAAGAGGTCAGGGGGCAGGAGCGAGGCAGCGTGGTCTGGGTCCGAGCAGGGAGGTCGTGGATCGAGGAAGGCAGATAGGAATCTGGATGGATGTCGAGAGGCAAGGTACGATCACGGAAGACAGGGGAGTCACTGTGGAAGACACAAGGGACATGAACAAGGGAGACTTGGAGAGAGCAAAGAGCAAAGCACAGGGGAGGGAATGCCAGACGTATTGCTTACTGGGAAGATAGCGACGTTCTGGCAAAGGTTCCTCTGGTCTGCTGGTCTTTATACGGCTCACTTTCTACAAAACCAGGTGTGTTGATTATTGATAAGCTGCAGGCTTGTTGCTGCTTGGGCGTGCTGCACTCAGCACGAGTGAGGACGAGTCTGAGTGCACTACCAGCAGAGGCGCCTCTTGGCACACTGTTAGTAGAGGCGCACGCAGCTCCAGCCGCTGAGGAAACGTGGGTTCGACTCAGCGTCATGACACATCCATTGCTTTCGGTCCCCTGGGGGTGGGGGGGTTCTCTCCAAGGTTTCTCATAGTCATCATTGTCACTGTCACCGACGTCCCACTGGGGTGAGTTTTCCTTGCCCTTACGTGGGCTCTACCGAGGATGTTGTTGTGGTTTGTGCAGCCCTTTGAGACACTGGCGATTTAGGGCTATATAAATAAACTGATTGATTGATTGATCGCGAAATGATCAAGTATGACACATAGAATGGACCTGCTATCCCCGTTTGAATAAGAAAATCTCATTTCAGTAGGCGTTTAAGTTCATGAATCCAGATTGACCTCTATTACAATCCCCAAAGAGGACACTTTAAGTTGAAGATTACTTCGATGTGTAGAAATCTTTATTTATAATTGAATCACTTGTTTATTTTTCAACAAGTTTTTAGGTTGTTTTTTTTCCAAATAGTTCAAGAAAGACCACTACAAATGAGCAATATTTTGCACTGTTATACAATTTAATAAATCAGAAACTGATCACATAGTGCTGTATTTTACGTCTTTATCTCTTTTTTTCAACCAAAAATGCTTTGCTCTGATTAGTGGGTACTTGAATCAAAAAAAATGTTCACAGGGGGTACATCACTGAAAAAAGGTTGAGAACCACTGATTTATGGGAATGCGTTCATTAGCACAACATGATCATGAAAAGCAGTGTTGAAACTATGCAGATTAACATGTAAACTGGAATAGTCTCATTTATTACCATAAATGGATTAACATGGACCCCTAAACAAGTTGAAAAAGTTATTCGGGTGTTGCCATTTAGTGGTCAATTGTACGGAATATGTACTGTACTGTGCAATCTACTACTTCAATCAATCAATGCTTGCAAACACATCTTGATTTACAGACAATAACATGCACCTGGGAATAGGCGGGCGGGCAACAGTGAATTGGCTCTAGTATGTGAATGTTGTGTATCTGAGTTGGTCCTGTGATAAGGTGGCGACTTGTCCAGGTTGTACTCCGCCTTCCGCCTGAGTTCACCTCCCGCGACCCCGAAAGGAACAAGCGGTAGAAACTGGATGGATGGATAGATCAATCAATCAATCAATCAATCAATGTTTATTTATATAGCCCTAAATCACAAGTGTCTCAAAGGGCTGCGCAAGCCACAACCACATCCTCTGTTCAGATCCCACATCAGGGCCAGGAAAAACTCAACCCAGTGGGATGACAATGAGAAACCTTGGAGAGGACCGTAACAATCAACAGTAAAATTGAGATTCTTCGTTATTTTGCATGTAAAAAATTATCGAAGTGTGCAGGGAGGAAAAAAGACTGCTTAGTGTGCGTGACTGTGCTCCAGCCCAACAAATCCGTGCGCTAACCCCTGCCGTTCCTTCTCACGTTGAAGCTCATGTGTGCTTTGACTCACAGAAGCAAATATTACAAGAATAAAACAAAGCTGTGATTGACCCTTCCCAGTGATGGGTTTTCTTTCCACCTACAGACAAATACTTTAGAAAGTTGAAGTTTTTACACTAATCTGGCATTTTCTAGCATCCCTCCTTTTCTGAAGTTTAGAAACAACAATGATCTAATGTTTCTTTTTATTTTTTATTCATCTTCTGTATCCTGGACATAGACAATCTTCACATTCATTTCAGAAGCAGCAGGGGACATATATGTCCTGGTTCCCTTCTCTATCTTCCTAATATCCCTGACTGTCTCACTTTACATTTGTATTTGAAGCCTGACAACACGCCTTTCATGCACAGAACAGAGTGCACATGCTGCCTACCTGTCTGGCAGCAGGGGCTTGTTAGGTTCAGGACATTTCTTGGTGGAATTTGCATCTCCTCCCTGTGCTTGTCTGACTCCTCAGTGGCGACGCTGATTTATTTCCTTTAAGACTGTAAATTAGAGCTGTGAAAAATAATAATAATAATAATTGTTGGCACTCAGGGTGTTTATTACAGTCTTCTACTGGTCTACAACCTTGTCCCTAAGGTCAGCTCGTTGGCCTTGTCCTAGTGTTTGTGTAGCAGGTGTATTTTTGTAAATAATGGGTGCTATTTTGTAAACAATTTGCACTCAAGTGTTTTTATATGCGTTTGAAGTTACGCACATGTGTTTTATTCATATTCTCTCATCCAGGCCGTGGACGTACTATGGATGTCCGATATCGGACTTCCGATATTATCGGTTGATAAATGCTTTAAAATGTAATATCGGAAATTTTCGGTATCGGTTTTAAAAAGTAAAATTTATGACTTTTTAAAATGCCGGCGTGTACACAGACGTAGGGGGAGGTACAGAGCGCCAATCAACCTTAAAGGCCCTTCCTTTGATATTAACGCACACAAGTGAATGCAAAGCATATTTGGTCAACAGCCATACAGGTCACACTGAGGGTGGCCGTATAAACAACTTTAACACTGTTACAAATATGAGCCACACTGTGAACCCACACCAAACAACAATGACAAACACATTTCGGGAGAACAGCTGCACCGTCACTCAACATAAACACAATACAACAAATACCCAGAACCCCTTGCAGCACTAATTTTTCCGGGACGCTATAATATACACCCCCCGCCCCCTTCACCCTCAACCCAACCCCGCACTTTCTTAGACTTAGACTGAGACTTTGTGAAAGTCAAAGTATAGTATTTCCCATAGTTGTAGTGGGTATCAGGATTATCTCAGGGAGAGCATGTCCCAAATTTCAAACTGCTGTTTTGACTTCAATAATAAATATGGCAGTGCCATGTTGGCTTTTTCTTCCCATAACTTTAGTTGATTTATTTTGGAAAACCTTTTTAAATGTTTTAATGCATCCAGTAGGGCATCACAACAAAATTAGGCATAATAATATGTTAATTCCACGACTGTATATATCGGTATTGGTTGATATCGGAATCTGTAATTAAGAGTTTGACGATATCGGTATATCGGATATCGGCAAAAAAGCCATTATCGGACATTTCCATGAGGCATAAATTCGCAAGTCTGGAATCTGGAGTCAAAGTTGAGGCGGACTTTGCCATGTTCAACAAATATTAAATTGACCCAATCAAATACAAATAATTAATGGCTTATTATCTGAAATTTGCAGTGGACATGTTAATGGACATTAGCGATGCATTTAAAAAAAAAAGTATTTTACCTCAATGCTGCTTACAGCATACGAGAAGAAGGGCTTTAAGGGCGTGTGTTGCAGCCACATTTCCTGGTGGTCGCTGAGAGGTGGGGGTGGACTCTGGAATAGATTTGAAGTGGATTTACTATGTCACAAATATAAGATGGCATTAATGCTACAAAATAAAGCGTAATACTAGAAAGTTAAGCGTACAATAAAGCGGTAAAAAAAAAATACAACAACCTTATCTGGCCTCTCACCTGGGGACGTGGCTTAGTTGGTAGAGCTACTTGAGGGTTCCAGGTTTCATTTCAGATTTCACCATCCTCGTTAGTGCCGCTGGTTCCTTGGGCAAGACACAATATCCTTGCTTCCAGTGCCACCCACATACATTTAAATGTAGCTAACTACGCAAAGCGCTTTGAGTTTCGACAGAATAAGAACTATATAAATATAATTCACTTCACTGTTACCTATTTTCTTACTTGACACAGGTGAATACAGTTCATTAAGGCAAGGCAAGGCAAGTTTTCAGGCTGGATTTGAACATTGCCAATGTTGAGGCACGTCTCATTTTCAGGAAGACTTCCATATTTTAAAAGCGTAAAACTGAAACACACACTCATCATGTTTGGTCCTGACTAACAACCAGCAGGAGACCACTCCCCAAGGTTCTGATAGCTTGAGATGGTTCGTATGCGAGATGTACTTTACACAAGACCATGAAAAGATTTGTTCTTAACCAGAGCTGTTTTAAAATCTTTAAATAGTCATTAAATATTTCCTGTTACACCACCACACATACAGTATTGCTCGTCCATCCATCAATTTCTTACCGCTTATTCTCTTTGGTGCCTATCTCAGCTACAATCGGGCGGAAGGCGGCCACCTTATCGCAGGGCCAACACAGATACACAGACAACATTCACACTCACATTCACACACTAGGGGCCAAACCCCCCCCTAATTCTGGATCCTACAGAGTGTGATTAGTACGAGAAAGCTAAATGTGCACGGCTGAAGCTTATATACGCATGATGCAATCAAATTTACCTCATCTTGATATCTTGATATTTAGCTGACATTTACAGCTCGAATTGTCCCCGACTTATCATGTTGTGCTGCTTCAGTCCAGGATATTGTCTTTCATTGATTTTCTTCCTGCTTTATTGGAGTTAGTGTTTTTTCCGTTTCTTGTCAGTCTGAATTACAGTGGGGCAAAAAAATATTTAGTCAGCCACCGATTGTGCAAGTTCTTCCACTTAAAATGATGACAGAGGTCTGTAATTTTCAGCTGTGAGAGACAGAATGCGAAAAAAAATCCAGGAATTCATTTGTAGGAATTTTAAAGGATTTATTTGTAAATTATGGTGGAAAATAAGTATTTGGTCAACCATTCAAAGCTCTCACTGATGGAAGGAGGTTTTGACTCAAAATCTCACAATACATGGTCCCATTCATTCTTTCCTTAACACGGATCAATCGTCCTGTCCCCTTAGCAGAAAAACAGCTGCAAAACATGATGTTTCCACCCCCACGTCTACTAATTCCCAGTACCTCGAATTTATACAGGGCTGGGCGATATGGCCTTTTTTTTAATATCTCAATATTTTTATGCTATATCACGATACACGATATATATCTCAATATTTTGCCTTAGCCTTGAATTGACACTTGATGCATATCATCACAGAAGTATGATGATTCTATGTGTCTACATTAAAACATTCTTGTTCATACTGCATTCATATATACTCATTTCAAACTTTCATGCAGAGAATGAAATCACAATTAAGTCAAATGACCAAAAGTTTATTTATTAAACAGTTATTAAGCAATGGCACAAACATTTATCTCATTTCAAAACAGAAAGTGCAAAATTGTCAGAGACATTTTAAAACAAGCTATGAGTGCACTTTTATGCATGATGTCACTAAGATGACATATCAAAACAACACTAAATTAAAGTACACTTTTTGTACAGAATGCAACTACAATAGTTTAATACAAATAAAGTACACTAGTGTGCATGATGTCAAACAAGAAATTTCAATAACTGTCAAATAAAAACGAGCTACATAATAGGAAATCAAATCGCTATGTGGTAGGTTACTGCGGACGTTATCTCCTTATGTTGTTCACAATTTTTTCCCCACGGTGTTGATGTGGAAATGGTTGCCTCGGCATTTTGTTGGTGTGGCACCGAACTGAGATGTTGATATGCGGAGTATGCACTCTTCATTCCCTGGCAGTTGACTTTTCAAATGATGTTACATATTAGCATTGCAGCTACTTTTTGTAGCAACGCCTGCTGCATCGAGCCCACTCATACCTGGATAAGGGAAATGGCACTGTGAGGATCCTGTTCCTGGACTTCTCGAGTGCCTTTAATACCATCCAGCCCCGCCTCCTTCAGGACAAGCTTTACAAAATGCAAGTGGACCCCTGCCTGGTTGTCTGGATTTCGAACTACCTCACCGACAGGCCACAGTACGTCAGACTGAAGGACATCACGTCTGACACTGTGATCAGCAGCACCGGAGCACCGCAGGGAACGGTGCTGGCCCCTCTTCTCTTCACCCTGTACACCGCTGACTTCTGCTACAACTCAGAGCTGTGTCACATCCAGAAGTACGCGGATGACACAGCCATCGTCGGGTGCATCAGGGACGGCAGAGAGGAGGAGTTTCGGAACCTGGTGAGGGACTTTGTTGTCTGGTGCCACACGAACGTCTTGCAGCTCAATCCGTCAAAGACCAAGGAGCTGGTCATTGACTTTGGGAGGTCGAGTCCACGGTCACAACCTATTGTGATCGAGGGAGTTGAGGTACAGACCGTGGACTCATTCAAGTACCTCGGGGTTTGGGTGGACAATAAGCTGGACTGGACTGTTAACACGGACCACCAGTACAAGAAAGGACAGAGCAGGCTGTACTTCCTCAGGAGACTGCACTCCTTCAACATTTGTAGAAAACTCCTGTGGATTTACTACCAGTCTGTGGTTGCCAGTGTTCTGTTCTACATGGTAGTGTGCTGGGGGGGCAGTACATCTAAGAAGGACAGCTCCAGACTTGAGAAACTGATCAGGCGGGCCGGTTCTACAATCGGAATTAAACTGGACTCACTGGTGACGGTGGCAGAGAAGAGGACTGTGGACAGACTAGTAAGCATCCTGGATGATGCCAGTCACCCTCTGCATAGCGTTATCAGTAGCCACAGGAGCCTGTTCAGTGCTAGACTGCTTCATCCCAAGTGCAGGACTAATAGACTCAAGAACTCCTTTGTCCCACACGCCATTAGACTGTACAACTCCTCTCTGGGACGGGGGACGGGGGGTATTAGGATGACAGGGGATGCAAAACATTAACAGTGCAATACGTTTTCATAACATGGTCACTACTGCCTACTTTGTCTTGTTATACTCTTATTTTACTGTTATATTGTTATTCGCATTGTTTCTATTCTTTTTGTAATATTTCTCTATTTGTTTTCCTTTTAAACCCCCATTATTTACTTTTTACTTTTTTTTTTTTTTTTAATTGATCTCAACTCTGTACACTGCTGCTGGAATTTTAATTTTCCTGAAGGAACTCTCCTGAAGGAATCAATAAAGTGCTATCTATCTATCTATCTATCTATTTGCCCCACACATGACAAATTACAGTTGTCTGTTTGACATATTCCCACTTGAAGCCAAATCACCGCCAGACAATGGACCCCCTGCTGTTTTTCTTGGGAATTCATTCTTCCTTCATTTGTTACCAGATTGGCACCTTCGTTCTCTCGTATCACCACTCGCAACACAGCTAACGTTACCCATGCTGCTACCTCTCTGCTCCGCGAGGGCGTATACGTATGTGACGTATGATGTCACAGTATGTGACGTATGAAAGAAGGTGTGCTTGCTGTCTGCGAGAAGGAGACACAAGGAGTGGGAAGAGCCTGTAGTGTAATGCCCGCAGCTAAAAGCAACTGCATGAGAACGTACAGTATACTCGAATATCACGATATAGTCATTTTGTAAATCGCACAGAGACAAATCCGCGATATAGCGAGTATATCCATATATCGCTCAGCCCTAACTCCACGGCACCAAATTTTGTTACTTTTGAATGTATTCGTATTGGTAATAAATATTAATTTGTTTAATAATAAAGTGTTTCGTTAATGTGACAATTAACAGTGGATTCCATTATATTCTTACACTTTGCAGTATCACTTGCAAGTATTACACAGTAGACTTTGTACGGAGTTGCAATTCCAAGATGTTACATGGCCGCAATGTATAGACCAGTGGTTCCCAACCACTGGGCCACAGAAGAATTTTTTATATATATATTTTTTTAGATGTTTTGTCTATTTTTTTATTATTTTTTTTGTATTTATTAGCTCAACATAAAAAACACATGATACACTTACAATTTTGCACCAACCCAAAAAACCTCCCTTTTTCATGACCCCAAAAAAAAAAAAAAAAGCCTGCCTCTTCACGATCAGTGGATAGGATAGGTCTTTATTTTCATTGCACAAGAACAACAAATCTTTGTTTTCAGCACTAACCGGTTCAAGATTAGACAAAAAAAACAGTGAACAGGGTTACAGAACAGGAACGCTGATGGTTCGCCACAAAGCGCCGCGTAAAAGATAGGGGAAAAGGTAACACCCTGGGGAAGGATGAGTAAAAAAAATACAATCTAGAATGGGCTCCTAAGGGGGCCCTGTCTGGAGTGGGGAAAAAAACCTCCATAGCAAAGCACATATACATATTACAACTTACATCTCGAGATATCTAGCATCAGAGGGAAGGGAATGTGGGGTCGTGGTGGTAGGCCGCAGCTCTCAGGCGCCGACCATCCTTTCATAAGCCCTATGGGATTTGCGTCGAGGGCGTTGGATTGGGAGGCGTGGGGTATGTATGTGTGTAGCGTACATTTTTATGGATGCATGTGTATGTGTAAGCCTGCAGTGTGTCTCTGTTCCGCAGACTTGATGTCGTGCAGCCGATAAGTCTAAAGTCAACAACAGGTGTGTGTCCATGAGAGACAAGAAGGGAGATTTTTGTGTCTTTGCCGCACTGTCCTTCAGGAGTGTCTCGAAGCCAGGGAAACAATCCAAATTAGAATGTTGTGTATACGAGTGAAAATTTGCTTTACACTCTAAATTGTCTGTGACTGGTCTTCAAACCTGCGGGGCAGACAGTTCGAAGTGATCCAAGTGTCCACTGTTCTTCCCGCATCCTCCAATCATTTGTGGCAGCTTTGGGGTACTTTGAAGACTGTAAGCAATTTCCAATTTGTCGACAAACCAGAGCAACGCTTACTCCAATCAGCAGATGTCCTGTTGTCATATTTCCGAATAGGTAGATATCTTCGGGTCCTCGACTGAAAAGGGTCACCAGGCACGCGGCACTCCTTCTCCCAAGAGTCCGTCGAGTGTCCATCAACAACCGCTCCATCCTGACAAGCAGGTTCCCCTAAACCCAAGATGTTGTCAATTTCGTTGATGCCAGTTAAATAGTTCTAATGTTAATTTGGAGAGCAGTGCAAAAAAGAGGCAACAAAAAAATTTAAGACAAGACAAAGAAGCAAGCGGGAGAGATAAGGGAGAGGAAAGGGCAGCGTCCGCCCTCGATGAGTGCCAGAGAGAAAGTGTGGAGCAATGATTGACATACCTGGCTCGGTTTGGTGATTAGGATATGCACCTGTTTTTCATCACCATCGGAGTGCATTGTTTGCCAGCACCACATCTCAAACGGTGGTGGTTCCTTGTATTTTGTTTCATGTTTGTTGCTCGGTGTCACACGTTTGCCCTTTTCAAGCTGTTTTTGCCAAGGTCTCTGCTTTTCCACCTGTGGACTGCTACTTCAGCCATGTCAGTGTTACTTGTGTCATCTCTTTTCACTCGCTCCATGCATTTTCTTAGTGATCACAAGGCCACCAGCAACCATGCCAAGAAGAAACAAGCCATTTATATACTAGTCAGTATTAGCCATACTATCCAACACTGGCTAGACATTCCACAGGAGCTTTCCCAATTAGCTCTTAGATAAATAACAAACATTGAAAATCATAAGATCAAGGATGTCATCGGCGATTGAACTTCGACTGTCACAAATTGCAGATAAGGGTGAAAGTAGTTAGTTTCTTAGACAATGGTAGCGATTTGGCGAAGTTTCGCTAATATTGTTAGCTATCATTAACAAACGTAACAACAACAAAGAAAACAATATTTTTTTGTAGCATCTCTGAGACTGCTTTGAGTTTGTGTGTACACGCTGCATGGGTGATAGCTGTAAATACCAATCACTTTTTTTTCAGAACGGCAAAAAGTTTTATTACGTAAACTTAGTAATTTAAAAAAATCGACTATAGACAATTTTAAAAGGGGCCTGTTATGCAAAACCTACTTTTCTTACCTATTGGTACCTGTTTGTATGTATTTGTGATCTGCAGAAGTGCCCAGATTTTAAAATCAAACCATGAAGGCATTGTGGAGATATTTATAAAACAATCTTGCCTTCTTTCCAACGTCCCTTGAAATGAGCCATTTGGAAATTACACAGCACGTGACATTTTTCCATGTGATGTTGGCGTAAATCTGCGATGAGGTGGCGACTTGTCCAGGGTGTACTCCGCCTACTGCCTGAATGCAGCTGAGATAGGCTTCAGCGACCCAAAAAGGGACAAGCGGTGGGAAATGGATGGATGGATGTCGGCGTAATTTCTATACATGGTAGAAATTTACACAAATCGGCCATGGTAGTCCGGTGTTGTCGTCAAAAAGCTTTTTCTATTTTTCTTACATCTTGTTGTGCAGCAAACTGGATCATACATGCACATGCATCCTTCACTTTTGCCCTTTGTAATACTTGATATGGAAGAGTTTAAAACTACATCAAAGATGATGGGGAGAAAACGCAGTTGAAGTGGAGGCACGTAAATAAGACCATCCACATCCTTAAACAGCCAGAAACCGGTCTTGGAGACGGTTTGTGAAAAGTAATCTTTGCAAAATCTTGACCAAAAAAACACTATTACATCTTATGTAGACCACAAGGAAGGTTTTTAAATGTAGAGAAATGACCCTTTTAAAATAAATGTGTTCTGTTAAAACACTGAAGGTAACATAACCTCGCTAATGTTTTTTTTGTTGTATTTTTTTGGTTTGAAAAATGTAACTCTGAGCAAGTTGCAAACAGCCCCTTTCATGTATATTTATCTAATTTAGTCTCATTTGACTCTCCATACAGATTGTCCAACACGGCTGATGTACGAGTGGTCGCGGTGTTTGTCACGCCATTGTCGTGCCCTCCTTCTTTCTCACTCACGGAGAGTGACAGTCAGGTAAATGATGTTTATTTTGCTTTTTAATTGTTAATTCAGAATGACCTTAGTATTCTATATCCTCATCTCAATGGATGTTTCCAGGTGTCTCAATTGAAGCGAACAGATTAGATTAGATTGCTTTCTGCAAGTTTGTTTTACCATTTTATTAAGTCTGGTGAACACTGCATTCAAACCTCAAGTGCAATGTAATGTTTCCCCTTCCCACGGCGGTGGACTTATTCCAACTTCAGAAATGTGTACGTCCAAAAGTACTTAAGTGGATTTAAGAATAAGCACAGCTCTTGCTCCACCCTGAGTGTGACCATAGGCGGATATTCACGTGCAACATTTATTCTGTGGCAATTACTTAAAGCTTATATACTTTAACTAAAAAAAAAATCATATTAGCATCATGCAGTATATCATAACAATAATAATTTCAGAAAAAAACTGTATTTCTGCGTGCTGTCTGCCTTATAGTTAAGAATTTTAGTAAATAAACCCAGGAAGACAAAATCATCGTCCAATCACAGGATTTAGAGGTAGGAGGGATGAGCAGAGTCCATGAAGGAGCCTCCTCATTGGCTAACGCAATATATATATATGAATATATCCATATATATATATATATATATATATATATATATATATATATATATATATATGAATATATCAATATATATATATATACATATATATATATATAATATGTGTGTGTGTGTGTGTATGTACATATATATTTTTTTATTTAGATATATATATATGTGTATGTATATGTGTATATATGCATATGTGTGTGTATATATGTATATATGTGTATATATATATATCTCTATATATGTGTATATATAGATATTTGTTTAAAAATGTGTGTGTATATATACATATACATACATACATATATATATATACATACATATATGCTATATATATATGTATGTATGTATGTATATATGTATGTGTAGATATATATATCCATCCATCCATCCATCGTCTTCCGCTTATCCGAGGTCGGGTCGCGGGGGCAGCAGCCTAAGCAGTGAAGCCCAGACTTCCCTCTCCCCAGCCACTTCGTCTAGCTCTTCCCGGGGGATCCCGAGGCGTTCCCAGGCCAGCCGGGAGACATAATCTTCCCAACGTGTCCTGGGTCTTCCCCGTGGCCTCCTACCGGTTGGACGTGCCCTAAACACCTCCCTCAGGGGGCGTTCGGGTGGCATCCTGACCAGATGCCCGAACCACCTCATCTGGCTCCTCTCGATGTGGAGGAGCAGCGGCTTTACTTTGAGTTCCTCCCGGATGACAGCGCTTCTCACCCTATCTCTAAGGGAGAGCCCCGCCACCCGGCGGAGGAAACTCATTTCGGCCGCTTGTACCCGTGATCTTATCCTTTCGGTCATTACCCAAAGCTCATGACCATAGGTGAGGATGGGAACGTAGATCGACCGGTAAATTGAGAGCTTTGCCTTCCGGCTCAGCTCCTTCTTCACCACAACAGATCGGTACAACGTCCGCATTACTGAAGACGCCGCACCGATCCGCCTGTCGATCTCACGATCCACTCTTCCCCCACTCGTGAACAGGACTCCTAGGTACTTGAACTCCTCCACTTGATATATATATATATATATATATATACATATATATATATATATATATATATATATATATATATATATATATTTAAACTTGTTTGCAGTAAAGAATGGCTGCAGAATACCAAACTGGAAAGATCGCAATACCTGCACTTGCCTCTACAGCATATGCTGCTAAAAAACAAAACACAAGAGGAAATCAGAATAATATAAGAAAGACGCTGGACGTCTAAAAAAAACAAAAACCCTTGAATTTGGTCTGGCGTGTTCAAGATGGAGGGCATGATTGTGGGCCAGTCTTGGACTAACTATGGACGCGGAAGTGACTGTTTTCCTTCTCGACAGGTTCCATTTTCCTATATTTTGTGTGTATCTCTTTGCCTGGTGACAAAGTGAAGTATGCCGTGAAGCAAGTCAGCACATTTGTAGTTTTTCGTGTGTCAGGATTCCTGCCACACTCCTTAAAGTTGCAAAGGGCCAGTTAGAGCAATACAGAACCCCTCAGGCCATGACGGAGATGTCGTTTAACTAGTTGTAAATCGACATATCATCCCAAAAGTTATGAAAATATTTGATGAAGGTTGAAACGTTACTTAGTGCTGCTTTAATTAACGTTTTTGGTTTAATTGTATCTGTCATAGTAATTTTAATGCAAAATACTTTTTACTTTTATTTTAATATATTAAGACGAAACGCTACATTCATTTTGTTTTATTTAGTTTAGTTGTGATCGCTACATTTAGTTATGTCATTGTATTCATTTTTAATCTATTGATTACTGCTTGCAATTTGCTTAAGCTCGTCACATGACTACATTTCACCAATTTCAACGGAGTTGGGCAGTCACATGACTGTACTCAAACTGCCCACACTGTAAAAAGTGACATGACATGGACTAAGTTTACACTGCAGGCCAAAGTGGCCCCAAACTGATTTTTTCTAAAACTGTTTTTTTTCTCCAAGTGATTGTTTACACTGCAAGTAAAATGTGATATTTATCAAACTCCAGTGTAAATGCGCAGAGGCCCCAATATGGCCCCAAAGTGGCCTCAACATCACTTGCATGCACAGTTTAATAAAGTAAAAACAGAGGAAGTTGCCCAGATTCCGTAAATGAACAAGGAAGTTGCTACTTGTACAAATACAAAATAAAATACAAGTTGCCAAACCTTAAAAATGATTGTTTTTTTTTTACTTGAAAATAAATACAATACTCTAATGTATGAATGGTAATACATTTGTGAGAGTTCTAATCTTTCTATGGCTGTTAACTAGAGGCAACACGGACATTAGCGTGGATCCACATTAGCTTTATTTTTTAACTCGCTTACATAAACAACTTATGCAATGTACCAAACATGTCAGCAAATTCGCCACAGCGTCAATTTCCGTCTTTCAACAATTGCTATTTCTTAGGAATGAAAATATATATCCATATATTACTTATAGCCTATTATTTGTGCACTAGTGATGCGCGGAAAAATTGGTCGCTGAAAAAATTGGCCCCTGAAAAAATACTTTGCTCACCGAAAGCGGATGGTGTGAGTTATCCACACCCGTTGGCGGGCTGTCTTTCCCCACGCACACGAATGGCATAAATCGCCCAAAGTTGGCAAAAAAGTTGCACTCAGGTCATATTGCCGTTTAGACTGAAGTCACATTTATAAAGATCAAATTCCAATCAGATTCCGACTACCTCCTTATGTGGCCTGAATCTGACGCCAAAAGATCCGATTTGAAACACTTTGGAGCATTTAGACTAGCAGAAAAAATCTGATCTGTGTCACTTGAGGGCAAAAAATATCCGATTTGGTGTGCAGTGTAAACGGGGCCGTGATGATAATATAACATCCATATCATGCGCTGTCATATGTGTCAGTAGAAATCCTCCCATTTTACCCTACAAGAATTTCACTTTCAACTTGAGAAAACACTTTGCAGTAAGTCTTGAGGTTTTAGCTGAGCATATGCTGGCATTAGCCCTGTTCTCTCTCTCTCTCTCTTTCTCTCTCTTACTCACCAACCTGTTCAAATACCAAAAACTATATGAATTAAACATGAATCAGAAGTTAGTCACCGTTACCAGTACATAGCCATTTTTTCAATGAATATTCAATGCTTAAGTTATTATTTGGATGACTACTTTTCACCACTTGAGTCATACAAAACCCCAAAACCAGTGAAGTTGGCAAGTTGTGTAAATCGTAAATAAAAACAGAATACAATGATTTGCAAATCCTTTACCACTTATATTCAATTGAATAGACTGCAAAAACAAGATATATAATGTTCAAAATGAGAAACTTATTTTTTTTTTTTTTACAAATAATCATTAACTTAAAATTTATCGGCAGCAAAACATTGCAACAACGTTTTTTTAATGGGAGACAGGTCTGGACTACTGGCAGGCCAGTCTAGTACCCACACTTTTTTACCACGAAGCCATGCTGTGGTAACACGTGCAGAATGTGGCTTGGCATTCATTGTCTTGCTTAAATAAGCAGGGGCGTCCATGATAACGTTGCCTGGATGGCAACATATGTTGCTCCAAAACCTGTATGCACCTTTCAGCATTAATGGTGCCTTCACATATGTGTAAGTTACCATGCCTTGGACACTAATACACCCCCATACCATCACAGATGCTGGCTTTTCAACTTTGTGCCTATAACAAACCAGATGGTCCTTTTCCTCTATGGTCTGGAGGACACGACATGCACAGTTTCCTAAAACAATTTGAAATGTGGACTCGTCAGACCACAGAACACTTTTCCACTTTGCATGAGTCCACCTTAGATGAGTTTGGGCCAAGCTAAGCCGGCGGTGTTTCTGGGTGTTGTTTATAAATGGCTTTCGCTTAGCATTGTAGAGTTTTAACTTGCACTTACAAATGTAGCGATGAACTGTGGTTACTGAGAGTGGTTTTATGAAGTGTGGTGATTTCTTTTACACACTGATGTCGGTTTTTGATGAAGTACCGCCTGAGGGATCGAAGGTCACGGGCATTCAATGTTGGTTTTCAGCCTTGCCGCATACGTGCAGTGATTTCCCCAGATTCTCTGAACCTTTAGACGATGTTATGGACCGTAAATGGTGAAATCCCTAAATTCCTTGCAATAGCTCATTGATAAATGTTGTCCTTAAACTGTTCGACAATTTGCTCACGCATTTGTTCACAAAGTGGTAACTCTCGCCCCATCCTTGTTTGTGAATGACTGAGCATTTCATGGAAGCTGCTTTTATACCCAATCATGGCGGCCACCTGTTCCCAAGTAGCCTGTTTACCTGTGGATGTTCCACATAAGTGTTTGATGAGCATTCCTCAACTTTCTGAGTCTTTTTTAACACTTGTGCCAGCTTTTTAGAAACATGTTGCAGTCATCAAATTCCAAATGAGCTAATATTTGCAAAACATAACAAAGTTCACCAGTTCGAACATTAAGTATCTTGTCTTTGCAGTCTATTCAATTGGATATAGGTTGAAAAGTATTTGCAAATCATTGCAACCCCGAAGGGAATAAGCGGTAGAAAATGGATGGACATATTCTGTTTTGATTTACGATTTACACAACGTGCCAACTTCAATTGTTTTGGGTTTTGTATTATTTTAAAGTGAGTGTACTCTTACTTGAGTACACTTTTAGCTACTGCACCCACCTCTGATTGTGACAGACTTATGATGATTAATAGATTAGAAATTGTAAACGTGGCCACGTAGAGTCCAAAATGACATGCTACCATGTAATTAATATCAATAAAATAAGACTATTTAGCTTCTTTAACAAAGAACGATATTAAGTTACAAATATATTCTTATATTACTTCTGTTATCATATAATGCTGTGTAAAAAAATGTGGTTGAATTTAATACGGGTTGCTGCATCCTGCAAATCGTTTGTGTATTAGATGTCCCTTTTTTTGTTTCGTTAATTGCTATTTTTTCCTTCCAATAATATTGAGTATTTGTGGTTTTGCAGCAGTTTAATTATTAATTTATGTTTGTCTTTTCAGTAATGTAAGACACATTGTTTTTCCTAAATCCTATGCCCAAAACATGACACATTCAACTTAATGGGAGGATTGTCTGGGTGCATCTAAAAAGAATAATTGTATAATAATGATAATAATAATCATTCAACACAATTTTTATTGTGAGTGACTGATTGTGATGGACGACATGCTGGAGTTAATGCATGCAGAAGTACATGAAGTCAAATTACACACATGCAAGCACAGGGAGAATGTTAAAACTAGATATACACTATATTGCGAAAAGTATATGGCCACCTGCCTTGACTCACATATGAACTTGAAGTGCCATTCAGTTCCTAACCCACAGGGTTCAATAGGATGTCGGTCCACCTTTTGCAGCTATTACAGCTTCAACTCTTCAGGGAAGGCTGTCCACAATGTTGCAAAGTGTGTTTATAGGAATTTTTGACCATTCATCCAAAAGTGCAATGGTGACGTCACACACAGATGTTGGTCAAGAAGGCCTGGCTCTCAGTCTCCGTTCTAATTAATCCCAACAGGTCAGGACTCTGTGCAGTCCAGTCAAGTTCATCCACACCAGATTCTGTCATCTATGTCTTTATGGACCTGGCTTTGTGCACTGGTGCACAGTCATGTTGGAAGAGGAAGGGGCCCGCTCCAAACGGTTCCCACAAGGTTGGGAGAATGGAATTGTCCAAAATGTTTTGGTATCCTGGAGCATTCAAAGTTCCTTTCACTGGATCTAAGGGGCCAAGCCTAACTCCTTAAAAACCACCCCACACCATAATTCCTCCTTCACCAAATTCCACACTCGGCACAATGCCATCCCAAATGTACTGTTCTCCTGGCAACCTCCCAACCCAGACTCATTCATCTGATTGCCAGATTGAAAAGTGTGATTCATCACTCCAGAGAACTCGTCTCCACTGCTCTATAGTCCAGTGGTGACGTGCTTTATATCCGACGCTTTGCATTGGACTTGGTGATGTATGGCTTAGATGCAGTTGCTCGGCCATGAAAATCCCTTCCATGAAGCTCGATGCGTACTGTACGTGGGCTAATTGAACTTTGAAGCTCTGTAGCAACTGACTGTGCAGAAAGTCGGCAACAGCTTTTGCACTATGCGCTTCAGCATCCGCTGACCCCTCTATGTCAGTTTACGTGGCCTACCACTTGATGGCTGACTTGCTGTTGTTCACAAACTTTTCCATTTTCTTATAATAAAGCCGACAGTTGACTTTTGGAATATTTGGGAGCGAGGACATTTCACGACTGGATTTGTTGCACAGGTGACATCCCATGACAGTTCCACACTGGAAATCACTGATCTCCTGAGAGCGGCCCAGTCTTTCACAAATGTTTGTACAAACCCCGTTTCCATATGAGTTGGGAATTTGTTTTAGATGTAAATATTAACGGAAAACAATGATTTGCAAATCATTTTCAACCCATATTCAGTTGAATATGCTACAAAGACAACATATTTGATGTTCAAACTGATAAACACTTTTTTTTTGTAAATAATCATTAACTTTGGAATTTGATGCCAGCAACACATGACAAGAAGTTGGGAATGGTGGCAATAAATACTGAAAAAGTTGAGGAATGCTCATCAAACCCGTATTTGGAACATCCCAATTACCATGAATTGATTAACGTGGACCCCGACTTAAACAAGTTGAAAAACGTATTCGGGTGTTACCATTTAGTGGTCAATTGTACGGAATATGTACTGTACTGTGCAATCTACTAATAAAAGTATCAATCAATCAATCAAAGGTGTTCAGGCTATTTGGGAACAGGTGGGTGCCATGATTGGCTATAAAAGCAGCTTCCGTGAAAATGCTCAGTCACCAAATGCATAACCAAATGCATAACAAATTGTCAAACAGTTTACGAACAACATTTTTCATCGGGCTATTGCAAGGAATTTAGGAATTTCACCATCTACGGTCCGTAATACCATCAAAAGGTTCAGAGAATCTGGATAAATAACTGCACGTAAGCGATGACATAACAGACCTTCTTTCCCTCAGGCGTTACTGCATCAAAAAGCGGCATCGGTGTGTAAAGGATATCACTACATGGGCTCAGGAACACTTCAGAAAACGACTGTCAGTAACAACAGTTTGTCGCTACATCTGTAAGTGCAAGTTAAAACTACTATGCTAAGCCAAAGCCATTTATCAACGACACCCAGAAATGACGGCGGCTTTGCTGGGCCCGAGCTAAGCTAAGATGGACTGATGCAAATTGGGAAATTGTTTTTGGAAATGGTGAGCGTCGTGTCGTCCGGACCAAAGAAGAAAATAACCATCAGGACTGTTCTAGGTGCAAAGTTGAAAAGCCAGCATCTGTGATGGTATGGGGGTGCATTAGTGCCCAAGGCATGGGTAACTTACACATCTGTGAAGGCACCATTAATGCTGAAAGGTCCATACAGGTTTTGGAGCAACATATGTTGTCATCCAAGCAACGTTATCATGGACTTATTTCAGCAAGACAATGCCAAGTCACTTGTTACCACAGCGTGGCGTCATAGTAAAGGAGTGCAGGTACTAGACTGGCTTGCCTTTAGTCCAGACCTGTCTCCCATTGAAAATTTGTGGCGCATTATGAAGCCTAAAATACCACAACGGAGAACAACTTAAGCTGTACATAAAACAAGAATGGGAAAGAATTCCACCTGAAACGCTGCAAAAATGTGTCTCCTCATTTCCCAAAGGTTTATTGAGTGTTGTTAAAAGAAAAGGTGATGTACAAACGTTTGTAACACAGTGCTGAACATGCCCTTTCCCAACTACTTTGGGACGTATTGCAGCCATGAAATTCTAAGTTCATTATTATTTGCAAAAATGAAAAATAAAGTTTATGAGTTTGAACATCAAATATATTGTCTTTTTAGCATATTCAACTGAATTTGGGTTGAAAAGGATTTGCAAATCATTGTATTCCGTTTATATTTACATCAAACACAATTTCCCAACTCATATGGAAACATGGTTTGTAGAAACAGTCTCCATGCTTAAGTGCTTAATGTTATACTCCTGTGATAAGGACACCTGATTCTGATCATTGGGATGGGTGGCCAAAGACTGTTGGCAATATAGTGTACCTGGAATAAGGCACAGGTGTATATATATATATATATATATATATATATATATATATATATATATATATATATACACCGTACATATATACATACAAACCGTACAGGCCAAATGTTTGGACACACTTTCTCCTTATTCAATGGGTTTTCTTTATTTTCATGACTATTTACGTTATAGAATGTCACTGAAGGCATCTTAACTATGAATGAACACATGTAGGGTTATGTACTTAAGAAAAAAAAAGTGAAAAACGTGAAACAATGTTTTATATTCAAGTTTCTTCAAAATAGCCACCCGAGTTTGCTCTGATTACTGCTTTGAACACTTGGCATTCTTTCAATGAGCTTCAAGCACACCTTTGGAATGAAAACCATTTCAGGTGACTACCTCTTGAATTCTATTAGTTGTCTGTGGAATCTTTGCAATTAAGAAACAAGTTTCTGTAATCATTAAAATTCCTAAAATACTGTAAGTAATACATGTATCATTAATGTGCCTGTTACTACATTGTTACAGCCCTGTATTTAAATTGTTGTTGAAGGTTTTTTAGAAGGATTTATAGGTATGCAAATCCCCATTACCTGTATTGTTAGTGGAAAACTGCCAGTTTAAAACTGATAACCACAGATTTATGTCTCACATAGTAGTGGCTAATGGCCCAAAAAATTCGGCAAAAGTGCAGTTTTCCTCAAATGCCTTATTTCAACTAGCTCGACATAGTTTTGGGCAAAAAGTTGATGTCACAGCTCTATTGAACAACGTTCACTTCACTGCATAGTTTTGGGTGTAAATGGGAAGAGGCTGCAGGTGTATTGTTGCTCCACCCCGCACCCAGAAAGAAGAGAAAACACTGCAAAAAGCAAAAACACCTATTGGGGATAAAATAATCAATATAAAAGACGAGATGAAGCGTGAGATTTAGTCGGAAGTTTACCACCAGCTTGCGAATGTGACTTCATCTTTCATAGAAGTAATTATTGTCAGCTGAAACATCAATAAGTGTTACAATTTTCTGGAAAGGTTTCCCTGTCGGCAGGCCCCGGTGTGTTATTTTGTGTAGCAGATAAAGCAAACGATGTAATCCTACTTCTTATTGCAAAAGCACATACCGTAGATGTCTGGCTGTCAGACAGCCGACAAGGTGAAGCAGAACAGACGACATTCCTGCTCTCCTCCCAAAAACAACACCTCATAAACTCCTGTAAAGATACTTGTAAGTCACTGCAGGGATTATTAACAGCTGCACTGGAGACGTTTCCTTCCTTCTCGCTTCCACAAAGATGTTTACAGCACTTTGGTTTGGAGTACACATATCAGTGCGTAAAGATGGAGGTGTGAACTGTGGCTGCCCCTGCTTAACTCAGCACTTTTTTTATTCAAACAAATTTTAGATGGGTGCCCTGGTTGAAAGGGTGTTTGAAAAATTGCAACATTTTTTGCTTAGTGTTTTGTTTGAATAAGGTATTTGTCAAGTACTCTACGTCAGTGGTGTCCAAATCGTGGCCTGCGGGACATTTTCACCCCAATGGTCATTTTCTATTGCTTGTATTCTGAAAGGGACAGGCGGTAGAAAATGGATGGATGTATTCCGACAAGTGATTTCTTCCCGGAAGTGAAAACCAGTGGTGGTCAACCAAGCTTAGATGGCTGTTGTACAGCAAGCAGCGTGTATAAAAGAGGCTTAAAGGTGCTATATGTAATACTTTTATGTCAAGTCATCATTAAATGGCCCTAATATGTATAAATGCATTAATAAATCATGTTGTTTTCAAATACATTTATAACTGATAACGGTAGTTCAGCCGGGATATGCTCATTTCAAACTTAGACTAACAGCCCCAAAATCTTGTTATTGTTTTCATTTCAATGCCCCGCTCTCCACCTTTTGACCAATTGAAAAGTCTGTGAGTGTGTCACATCCAGGTTGCCAGTTAGGCACCGCCACTTTTGTCTAGCTCCTGCCACTGGTAAAGTTACTAAACATGTCAGACCTTAGTAAATATAAAAGGTGTCGTTACGATTCTCAACTTATTCACGACAAAGCCAGGTAAAAAGTGAGGATTTGTATTGGAGATGCTTTTGAAAGATGGACATGATTGAAGGAAATGGACATTTTGTACGTAAACTATATTGTCCAATACAGTCTATGATCATGTCTAACAAAGCTGGTATGTTCGTGCAACGGTTGCTTATAGTGTGATGCTCAGCTTCCCGTGTAGATCTTAGTTAGTATGCTAGCCCGGTCAATGACACATCGACATAAAGGCCAACGGGAGAAATACATGCCCGTTAGCCTGTACGTCGATGTTTCATCCAACTGACAGGGCGGAATATATTTTCGACAAATAAAACCTATGTGGATATGGATAGTGTCAGTGCCTATTTTGTTTTCAATATGCTGATACACTGAGGAAATGGGTTCCAACATTAGCACCGCTAATTGCTGTTTCTGGTACTGTATGTGCGTTAGGCACATATGGGGTGGTATTTGCTTGGCACAATATAATGCATTATATATAATGATTTTCTACTCTGTGTATTGACATGGTAGTAGGCTATATGATTTATGTGTAACGTGTTTTTTGCGTAACGTGGGTTGGCTCATAGAATCGCACTCTGCACTGAAAGATGGTGATGTGCACACTTGGAAGAGAATGCAGTGTGTCAGGTTGGATGCAATATTGATTTATGCTTAACAAAATGGGATAGGCGCCAGCGCCCCCCGCGACCCCAAAAGGGAATAAGCGGTAGAAAAATGGATGGATGGAAAATGTGGCGGTTATTTTACTGTTAGCCCTGGCTTGCTATCAAAGTAGGCCTATGTGATACATAATATATTATATATTATTATATATACTTTTTTTAATGGTGGGCCGTGCAATCAAACTAGATATTTTAGGAGGGTAATGCCAACAATCTGTCCTGACGAAAATATAGCTGGGTAACTTTACAAATACATTTGGCTAATCGACATCAGTAAAATGTGGCATAATTACTAAGTAAACCATCTTGCAAGAAGCATAAACAAGAGAAACCTACAGGGTAGGACTCATCGATTGCCATTTGAAATTCCTTGGAGTGGGATTCGTATTCAGCTGCGTATCTGGTAACCTCAGTCATAGAGAGTGGGAGGGGACAGTGATTGCAGTACCATTTCTGGCCACATTACTACATCTGGCAGCTTTAACTCTTTCAACCTAACTATGCAATGGAATAGATCACTATACTTTATAAAAAAAAATAAAAAATAAAAAAATTGTGGAGTGATGAAAGATTATTGTTGGTGCACTTCCCAAACGTATCAAACTATCGTGTGCTCCAGACACCATTCTACATGACAAAACAGATGAAAACATGGAAAAGCATGGAGGTCTACATCTTTTATGTGTGTGACTGGGTCAAAGAAATTGGTATCAAAACTCTCCCGGATACATATGCATCAGTTTTGCTCAGGTAAGATTGCTTTTCATGATTTAACTTTGCGTCTACTGCCATGTTTGTTGCCTGGTCTTGCTGTTTCACACACCGTCTACGAGTAGTGTGTTTTCCCCCGTCTTTACGAAATATAACTATAGATGTCAACATTGTGTATGTGATGAAAGCTTCATTTATTATCATTGCCTTTGGTAAACTCCTAATGACTCTTCTATGTGTTGCCCACATTAATTTAATTTATTTCGACTCACCGAATTGGTGCTTTACAAAACTCGTAGCAAACGTGTCTTTAGAAATTCAAATATCAAGATAATACTTAAATAAAAAACAGTAAAAGTTAACTGTATATCAAACAAACCTTTATTGGAGTGATGACTGCAAACTCGTGCATTATTCGGCTTTGCTCCCTTCGACCGGAATGCAAAGTACTTTTGCACCATGAATTGATTAACGTGGACCCCGACTTAAACAAGTTGAAAAACTTATTGGGGTGTTACCATTTAATGGTCAATTGTACGGAATATATACTGAACTGTGCAATCTACTAATAAAAGTATCAATCAATCAAAAAAGTATTCCATTTTTGCACTCTTCCGCCTTTCTTGATAACCTCTCTAAGAAATCTGAAAAAGCGTTTATCCTTTTCGCAATAAAAATGGTTTGTGCAGCCAAAAACAGCGCAAAGGTAGGCTACTTTTCTTTGAGAAACGTTAAGAGACGCTTTGTACCATTAAGAAAAGATGCTGGCTTGACCACCACGCGCATTCACTGAGCCAGACGTGAGCCAGAAATGATGTCATTTTGAATCCAAGCAATAGGCCATAATACTATACTGAAAATGTGATTCATTAATTAGATTATTAAGATAGAAAATAAATTAAAGTTATTTGCAGTTTGGGTTTGGTGCTCTAGGGTGCCTAAAGGTGTTCTGCCTGGGTTGCCTTGGTTTCCTCCTGCCTGGAGTCCCGTGGCGTGTCTATGGGGTAGCAAGTGCCACCCCTAGAATCTGATAGATCACCACAAGTGCCACCTTACTCAGAGGCTGAACGATCTGAAGCATAAGAAGGTAGTAGGACAGCGGGCGGCTGGCACATATCCTGCAGATGGCGGTAGTATCTAGTGGTGTGACGAAATGTGGGGAGAATCCCAGGCATGTGTCGAGTAGTGGAGGGGGCGTTTCTGCAAAATGCACATGGAGGCTTGTTGAATGTAGGGGAGGAGCCATAAATAACGACCTGTGAAGCCTCGCTGCTTGGCCGTACCACATGACTGCTTCGAACGCTGTTCAGATTTTTTGAGGATGGTCAACAACACATAAATTGCCAGAGTGCCATTGAAAATGTGGGCTTTTGAGAGTGTCAGTCTGTTTGGAGTATGGATAGAGAACACTTTATGGATATTAAATTTGATGGCAAACTTAACCCGAGCCGATTAATGCTCTGTGACCAGTATGAATAACACTGAATTGAAACTAAGCTGCAAATTACATTTGTTATGGTCTTAATCGTCTTCTGATAGCGTAATGGTCTACACCTTTACCTTTCATGCCACATGACGGGGGTTCAATTCTCTGCAGCGTTATTATTTAATGTTAGCAATTGTCTTACAAGGATATTATATATTTCCATATTTTGTGGTGCTAGTAGCTACAGCTGCCCTTGAGGTCGACTGACTGTTTTATAAGTAGAACTAGGTGCTACCACCAATGCCACCCCAAAAAACATGCCACTGCTTGGGTAGTTGGACATTTGCGGAACTGCCCTTCTATCCCAACTGTGTAGGGGCATGTACTGTGTTGCGTGGGTTGAAGAATGGGGTTATTTCACTGTGGTTAGGCCATTTGGGTTGACTCCAGCTTCACTAGGACTGGCACATTAGACACTTAGGTTTCCAGTTGCAAAGGCACTTCAACTCATCACGTATGCGAGGGTGAGGCCAGGTGCCCTGCCAACCTCCCATTGCTTTCCTGCTGGCATTGCTTTTAGGCTGTCTGTTATGGTCTTGGGCATTGTCGGTTGCTCAAGAGTCTGGCCAACCTGTCCTAAGACTTGGTGGGTGAGGTTGTGTATGTGGCCCTTGTTGGAAAAGGGTTGCACACTCCTGCAATATTTAGGTGAGTCATTGTTGTGTGCTTCCTCCTTATTATCAAAATGACGTAAGTACAGTATAAAGATATAGATACGACATGTAGTCTAAGGGCACACACATTTATTTTTCAAATTTCCATAAGCCTTAAATTGTTTGGTCAATGTTTTAGGACAGAGTATGAAAAAAAGTTTGATGCTCTTCTTTAAATCAAAAGTGGAGTACGATTACGGTACTTTGACACAGCAACTCCCAAAAGATGATGCTTTGATACAAGGCAGACTGGGGGTTTGTTTACAAAGAAACGCTGAGCCTGTATGATGAAGGGTGACATTGAAGCAAGTGAAATGTGATAGTTCTTATCGTTGCTTTTTATGTTTGGTCGAGTTGTCACCTTTTTTTGCCTTATTTGATTGCAAACACATTGAGGAGGTTGATAGACAGTTGTCAAAGAAATACGAAATTCTGAATCCCAGTGAGGAGTAAAGACTCCTCCAAAAACAAAACTGACCTATAGTTCAATGTTTAGTCACCAGTTGTTTTGGTTCTTCTACACTAAAATTAGCTACATTCGTTATAGTTACGTTCTGGAAGCTGGAAAAGAAAATGCACTTTTTTGTGCTTATAAGTAGAACACATCCAATTAATTTATAAAACTGGTCAAAATCTTAATCCCGTGACTCTTTTAACTCTTGGTAACTCACTGATGAGGGTGTTGTTGTTAGTGCCTATACCAGTGGTTCTCGACCTTTTTTCAGTGATGTACCCCCTGTGAACATTGTTTTAATTCAAGTACCCCCTAATCAGAGCAAAGGATTTTCGGTTGGAAAAAAAGAGATAAAGAAGTAAAATAAAGCACTATGTCATCAGTTTCTGATTGATTAAATTGTATAACAGTGCAAAATATTGCTCATTTGTAGTCTTTCTTGAACTATTTGGAAAATAAGATATAAAAATAACTAAAATCTTCTTGAAAAATAAACAAGTGATTCAATTATAAATAACAATTTCTACACATAGAAGTAATCATCAACTTAAAGTGCCCTCTTTGGGGATTGTAATAGAGATCCATCTGGTTTCATGAACTTAATTCTTAACATTTCTTCACAAAAAAAGAAATCTTTAACATTAATATTTATGGAACATGTCCACAAAAAATCTAGCTATCAACACTGAATATTTCATTGTTGCATTACTTTTCACAGTTTATGAACTTACATTCATATTTTGTTGAAGTATTATTAAATACATATATTTATAAAGGATTTTTGAATTGTTGTTATTTTTATAATATTTTTAAAAAATCTCACGTACCCCTTGGCATACCTTCAAGTACCCCCAGGGGTACGCGTACCCCCATTTGAGAACCACTGGCCTGTACTACCTAACTTGACAAAGTTAACACTTGCCATTGTTCCCTGCTACACAAGATTTATGTGAAGTATAGTGGAACTTCAATGTACAAACTTAATTGGTTTTTGAACAAGGTTTGTACATTGAAACGTTTGTACATTGAAACAAATCTATCCAGAAGAAACAATGTTAAAAATGAACAATGGATTCCAGCCTCGACAAATGTCCAGATTTTAGTGAATGTTTGTACACGTTGGACACAAGATAAAGTGCTATACAGTACAATACATCAAACAAACATAACATGGGGGCTTTGGATACATTTTCTATTTAAAGGCCTACTGAAATGAGATTTTCTCATTCAAACGGGGATAGCAGGTCCATTCTATGTGTCATACTTGATCATTTTGTGATATTGCCATATTTTTGCTGAAAGGATTTAGTAGAGAACATCCACGATAAAGTTCGCAACTTTTGGTGCTCAGAGAAAAGCCCTGCTTCTACCGGAAGTCGCAGAAGATGACGTCACATGTTTGATGGCTCCTCACATATTCACATTATTTTTAATGGGAGCCTCCAACAAAAAGTGCTATTCGGACCGAGAAAACGACAATTTCCCCATTAATTTGAGCTAGGATGAAAGATTCGTGTTTGAGGATATTGATAGCGACGGACTAGAAAAAAAAAAAAAAACTTGATTGCATTGGGATGGATTCTGATGTTTTTAGACACATTTACTAGGATAATTCTGGGAAATCCCTTATCTTTATATTGTGTTGCTAGTGTTTTAGTGAGTTTAACAGTACCTGATAGTCGGAAGGGTGTCTCCACCGGTGTCTTGAGGCGCAGTGTCTCAGGGGAGTCGACGGCAGCTATGGACGGCACAAGCTCAGCTTTTCTCCGGTAAGAACTGACTTTTTAACCACAATTTTCTCACCAAAACCTGCTGGTTGACATGTGGTCGGGATCCATGTTCTCTTGACCGCGCTCTGATTTATAGGAAAGTTTCACCTCCTGGAATTTTAAATAAGGAATCACCGTGTGTTTGTGTGGCTAAAGGCTAAAGCTTCCCAACTCCGTGACTTCTCCAATATTAATTGAACAAATTGCAAAAGATTCAGCAACACAGATGTCCAAAAAACTGTATAATTATGCCGTTAAAGCAGACGACATTTAGCTGTGTGTGTGTGCAGCGCTCATACTTCCTAAAAACCCGTGACGTCTTGCGTACACGTCATCATTACACGACTTTTCGAAGACGAAACTCCCGGGAAATTTAAAATTGTAATTTAGTAAACTAAAAAGGCCGTATTGGCATGTGTTGCAATGTTAATATTTCATCATTGATATATAAACTATCAGACTGCGTGGTGGGTGGTAGTGGGTTTCAGTAGGCCTTTAATAACAAAAGCAAAGCAACAATGGTCTGACTGTGCTTACTTCCGGAATGTTTCAAACCACAAATCACTAGTCCTTTGCTTTCTTTGGACTCATATTGAGACAACTAGAAAAATTCTAAAAAGAAAAAAAAACAATCTTTAAATTCACACAAAGCATCACTCAGCACAGTAGCTAATCACAGCACTGCTCTGCTGACTGAATGAGAACCAGGGACTGATCAGCCCGCACACAAAGGCTGTTCTGCCGGGCACAAAATTGCTGGATTTTGAGTGGATTACACGGAGACAAGGTTTATACAGCAAAGCATATTTTTATTCGTTCTGTGGTTCATACATATTAAGTATTTGACATATTCATAAATCGGAGTTCCACCGCACTGATATTTGCTGTTCTCAAAGTGATTAGCTTTTACACCAACATCCATGTACACCTTGTACATGCACACTGAAATGTGTTTTCTTTTCTCTATTTTTCTGGCAAGCCGCGCAAGCCCTGGGTTTCACAGTTTAGTAGTTTTCTTCTTGCACTTGTCATGTTATTGTCTCTTAAGCGCAGCCGCAGCTACATTTGTCATTAGTATGAAGTAATGATGACAAGAAATAAGGAACGATAATCATAATCTTATGAAAAATAGTCCCTGAAATCAATGACCGAATCAGTGCAGAGCTCTTTCTCCATGGGAGAGCCAAAGTCTGCAGATTCATCATTCTTGGTTCTTTGGGGATTACGGCACTAAGAAGCAATTCTCCGCACTAAAGGAATTCGTAGTGCACAAGCTGCAGCTATGTGAGTCAGTGGTCTCCTAGCACACATGCATTCATGAAGCATTGACATTTACTCAGTTAGTCATTGCACTCTGGAAAGGCCACCGGCTGCCGGCCTCTGTGTCTTTATTAACAGGAATCACCTAATGAGTTTTCTCCAGGGGCTTGATATGCAAAAGCAATTTGACAAAGGGAGGAAGAAAGCAGCTTCAGCTTCTCTACCAAAGGGCTTTGTGGGCCACAATTCAGTTGAATTACTTTAGTTATTATTAGAGAGAGCATCCTGAAGCTGTAGTAAGATAAGCTATATTGATATAACGCTAAATGTTCACCAGGAATCTGTCATTGTACAATCCTTAGCCATGACAACCATATGTGTTTCTCCTGAGTTTAGAGTTTTGGCGGTGCAGGGGATGACGACATAGACACGCATGCGAGGACACACATTGCACACTTTTGACATTCACAGCTTCCAACTTCAATGACATTTCTTCCCTACCGCTACTGTAAATTTGAGGCGCATGCCTGCACGTACACACCGTGTGTGTGTGTGTTTGTGTATGTGTGTGTGCGTGCGTGTGCTGCACTGAATCGCGCTGACAAAACCGACACAAAAATGCGTACAGATACATGCTCACAACATAGTATTGCCATTGCTTCTCCAAAGTTAGTAAAGTTACAAACTTTCATCATAAAGAGCAAAATATGGCTCCAGATTAATCCAAAAGCAATTTTTTTTTGCTGCGGCCTAAAATCAAATCAACTTTATTTATAAAGCAGATTCACAAAAATGTACCACGGGGGTAGCCAAAGTGCTGTAAACAAAGCAGGTTAAAAGATAACGCAATGAAAACAAGCAAACACAACACAAACAGAGCACGATAGAAATAAATGCCCAAATTTGCTGCAGTTGCAGTTTTTTTCAATAACAATGAATTAACTTGTGATGTTACACATTTGTTATTGATAATTAAAGAGTTCCTTGTAACATTAACCTAAAAAAGCACAGAATTTCAACAAAAATCAGAAAATAATTACTCTGTACTACACAGACTTAAAAGTAGACACGAGATAGAAACAGCAGAGCTGATTACTCTACTGTTAAAACTGTTGGATGCACAACCCACCAATATCTGCACTCTTCCTCGAGTGGGGTCATAAATGACCCCAATTAAAATCAATTATTTTTTGCAATAAACTGGTTTGTTACTCTTCAAAATCTTTAAAGGGGAACATTATCACCAGACCTATGTAAGCGTCAATATATACCTTGATGTTGCAGAAAAAAAGACCATATATATTTTTAACCGATTTCCGAACTCTAAATGGGTAAATTTTGGCAAATTAAACGCCTTTCTAATATTTGCTCTCGGAGCGATGACGTCAAAACGTGACGTCACCTAGGTAGTCATCGACATTTTCTCAAACACATTACACGCAGCAAGTCAAATCAGGTCTGTTACTTTCCGTTTTTTCGATTGTTTTCCGGTACCTTGGAGACATCATGCCTCGTCGGTGTGTTGTCGGAGGGTGTAACAACACGATCAGGGACAGATTCAAGTTGATTTACGTAGAATGTGCATCGATTAGCATGGCATGCTAATAGCTGCTAACATGCTATTTAGGCTAGCTGTATATACATATTGCATCGTTATGCCTCATTTGTAGCTATATTTACATCCAGCCTTTCCCTCCATCCACATTTATTGCCAAACAAACACTTACCTAGTGACGGATTTAAGTTGCTCCAGTGTCAAGATATGCGAAAGTCCCTCGTTTGGTCCGCACATTGTACCGGCAATGCTACGACAGACATGGCACAGAGATGAATGGATACCCTGCGACACTCAAAGCAGATGCATTTCCAACGATAAAGTCTACGAAATCACACAAGTGAGTTTTGTTGATGTTATTGACTTATGTGCTAATCAGACATATTTGGTCGCGGCATGACTGCCAGTTAATCAATGCTAACATGCTATTTAGGCTAGCTGTATGTACATTTGTAGTTGTATTTGCATCCAGCGTTTCCTTCCACCCACATTTAATGCCAACCAAACACTTACCAATCGATGGATTTAAGTTGCTCCAGTGTCAAAGCAAAAGTCCCGATCGTTTGGTCCGCACATTTTACCGGCGATGCTAAGGCAGACATGGCCGAATAGCGTCAATAGCTATTCACTCAATAGCTTCAGTTTCTTCTTCAATTTATTTTTCGCTATCTGCCTCCATACTCTAACCATCCGTTTCAATACATGTGTAATCTGTTGAATCGCTTAAACCGCTGAAATCTGAGTCTGAATCCGAGCTAATGTCGCTATATCTTGCTATGGTATCCGCCATGTTGTTTGTATTGGCATCACTGGATGACGTCACAGGAAAATGGACAGTGGCTTCGCAGATAATCAGGCACTTTAAAGCCTTTTTTGGGATATTCCGGGACGGGTAAAATTTAGAAAAAAACTTCGAAAAATAAAGTAAGCCACTGGGAACTGATTTTTATTGGTTTTAACCCTTCTGAAATTGTGATAATGTTCCCCTTTAAACCAAAGAGTTGTAATATTTTAATATGCCAGGTATTCTTCATAAAACATGTTTGTGACATGAGGTCATTTGCATTTTTATTTTTATTTTTTTCATTCATATTAAGAAATATCAGTTTTTGTATCACTACCCACTTTTCCAGCACACTAAAAAAAGTGGCTTCCGTTGTAGATGCACTGAAGGACTGTGCCTAAAAAGCCCAGAAAAAGTGGTACACTATGGTCTGCTGCATGTTTGATAACATACCGTGGCAAAACGGCAAAGGTAGGAGGATGATAACATGAATGAGTGATAAATGAGTGTCTCCATGGTGAAAGCCACGTAATCGATTATTTTACTCTATGGTGTCCTTATTCATGCATGAACCATACACATGTCTCCAGTTTGTCAGTCAGTAGTTTGTACAGATAAACAGATAAATAAATAGCGGTTCAATTTGAGAAGGGTTCTGAGAGGCAACATGACACAAAGTACTTGAAAAGCACTGATGTCTGTTTTATCACTAGAAATCCCAGTTTCGTTTTTTTTTGCACTGAAATATCTTACAATAAATTTTTGCATTTTTTATTTCTAATAGATATAATGTAGGGGTCAAACAAATTAATATTTATACTTCCAGGGTGTTAGAGTAGTGGTGTGTACAGGGGCGGTTCTACGCATGCTTATATGAGGGGGCAGTCAGAAATGTGAAGGAGGCATCATGTGTACACATCATGCTCCAGCACTTTTTTTTCTGTGCTTATACTAACGATGCTTTCTTCATTGAAATGGGGCTTTAGCTATGTGTCCAACCCCAACCTGGAGTAGTGGATAGCACTTTGTCAGGCCTCTACCTACAGACATGTCCACCTTGGGTGTCCCACCTGAAGACTAAGCTCCTGCTGGTATAGCTCTTACGGTCACTGAGGCACGAAAACCCCCTGACCACAATAAGTTGGCAATCCCTCAGGGGGGGAAACTGAAAAATAAAAATAAATGAATAAAATAAAATAAAACATCCTTCATCCAGATTTTATCAACCAACAACTTAAAATTTATCCTAACTGGATGGCCTAACTCTCAAATAAATGTTGACCCAAAGTAGGACTTCACACACTACAGTCAATATTTACAAAACTGAAAGGTAGTCTGATGAATAATGATAAAAAAGAATCTCAAACTATCACTGCTACTACTACATGCTCTGAAAAATGGATGCATTACAGAGCATTAACTTTCTCTTTGTGAGCTGCTGGAAGCTGGAGCAGAAAATAAGTAAGCTTGAACAACAACAGAAAAAACCCGCTGTGATTACATGAAGAAAAACAACAACAGTACAGGACTACAGCCTGGGGCGGGGCTTTACATAGGGGTCTGTCAGACACAGGTCACTTGTCTTCAGTTTGTCACATGCAGTGGACGTGGGAACTCATCCGGGCACAAAATTCATTCACTCCAATCTATGTGTGTTGCCCACTTGCTTGTAAATTGATGAAAACGGCAGTGTTTTTGTTTTTAGGTGTCTTGGTCATATCAAATGAAACTTATAATTTGTTTATTACAAAATGTAGATTGAAAAATTGAAGGTTGACTATGTAGAATTACAAGAAAAACAACAGAAAAAGAATTCCAGCAGTCGATTGCCAGACCGTTGCTAAGTAAAACGGGCCGTTGCTAGGGACTCCGCTCTGAACAGAGGACAGATGAGGAGGACTGCTAAGCAGGATATATACCTTATGTTTCATTTTTACCGTCATTAACAGCATCATAAATGACTTGTAGCTTGTTACAGGGACAGTGGAGGCTCTCTGCCTTCCAAACCACTGCTGCTCAGAGCCTCCGCTGTCACTGCTCTCATCAAGTTGTAAAAAATAAAAGTCCGCGACGATAAACGTGTTTATGGCAGATAAGACTACACAAATACACCCATCCTAACAAGTATATGATAAATGTAGACAACTTTTCCTTTTCTTTTACTTTCATACTGCAACAGTGATTGGATGTTTACTGAGGGCTGAGGGGTGTGTGCGGGTGTGTGTCTGCTGCGCAGCCTGTGGAATGACGAATACACGCACAGCGGAAGGAGGGATGAGAGGGAAGCCGACAATACTATATCGTGTGTGTCCCTTTTTCGGCGGATTTTTCCGCTAGTGCAGATAATTTTGTCAACTTGTAATGTAGTAATTTTGTGAGTTTATTAAAATTTGCTTTCTCAAATTTTGATTTGAGGGGGCAAGACATTTATTTAAGGGGGCTCTGCCCCCTCTTGCCCCTGCGTAGAGCCGGCCATGGGTGTGTACGATCATCTGATGCGTCTCACCTTAAGAGGACGCGTGCTGATGGTGTGTTTTTACTCTAGCATGCTCACTCAGAGTTCAGAACATAATTTTCCTTCTCACATTTCATTTCTTGTCCTTCCAGGGAGTTATCAAGTTCTTTTAATATTTGGGAAATAGCTTCAGAATCCTTGTGTCTTGAGAGTAACTTGAGGCCAAACACAGCAAACAAAACGGCCTCAGTGTGACCACGAAACACGTGTCCTAGAGGCAGATCACCTCCGGATGGAAAGGACAGGATAGAAAGGAAAGAAAAACATCCAGTGTTTGTGCTGACCTGGCGATGGAGTGGAGTAATCAATTATCGGTAATCAACAAGCAAATGATGGTGGTTGCGTTTTTTTGTTGTAAAACGTATTCTTTTTTTGTGGTTTCCCTTCAGTACGGAACATATTGCGAACAACTCAACACATAAACACAACGAAACTAGAGCGTTCATTCTCAGCCGTTTAAACAATGCTGGGTACTCTCAAGACATTGATGACCAGTTACTAGTTAGTGTAGTCAACTTCAGAGTTGTGGCTGTCATTTGTGTGGCATAATTGCACCCACGTTCGTATGGTTCGTGGCAATGGATATTCATGTTCAGTGCTTTGTACGCCGGAGGAACGATGGTACTTTTTGTCCTCTTTAAATGTTAAAAGGCCTGTGCTTAAAGGGGAGCTGCAGTTTTGGAGGAGTTTTGCCTATTGTTCATAATCATTAAGCGACATTAGGATGAATGTTTTTTTTGTTTTTTTTTTGCGTTTCAAATATTAAATAAATGTGATCAAAAATCCACTTGCAATGGAGCCTGCCATCCAAACACCTCCATTGAAGTTTCATATACATGATGTAAGTATATATGTAGTGTAGTAATGGGCACATGTATAGTAACATTTAATATTTACATACTTTTATCATTTTAAGCGTTAAAGTTGTTTTTTTTTTAATCACTGATTATTACTCACTGCAGACTTCATGAGAGCACACAAACATAATAAAACACCACTTACTGTACAATGTCTGCTGTCATTAGGATGCCGACTGTTCGGATGTTTATACACTTCCATTTAGGTGACAAATGTCTCACAATCCTCTAGAAGAAATGGGGTGGGAGACCAAGCATCTTTTTGTGTGGTCCTTGCCTTTTTTGTGTCCTAAATGGCTGTCAAAGTGTAACAAATTGTCAGAATACCTCCTCAGACTTCTTCTGTCCAGGCCTGATTGATGATCTTGCAGGGAACAAGGAAGCGAGGAAACAGCAGACCACTCGATGGGGTAAACATAGGGACACACGGAAGAGGTCACGGCGCCACTATAATTTATTCTTCTGCGTTAGTGCTTGTAATAACAATATCGCTAATACTTCGTTAATATTCAAGTCACAAAATGTAAATGGAGTATTGTTGGTGACTTTTGAATGTTTTTTATTGGATTTTATAGGCAAAATTGTGAAGTACCAATTGGCTCCGTTAAAAGCAGACTTACAATATGTATGTTTATTTAAAGGGGAACATTATCACCAAACCTATGCAAGCGTCAATATATACCTTGATGTTGCAGAAAAAAGACCATGTATTTATTTAACCGTTTTCCGAACTCTAAATGGGTGAATTTTGGCAAATTAAACGCCTTTCTGTTTATCGGTCTTTTAGCGATGACGTCAGAACGTGACGTCACCGAGTTAACACACCCGCCATATTCATTTTGACATTACAAACACCGGTTCTCAGCTCTGTTATTTTCCGTTTTTCCCAAAATTTTTTGGAACCTTGGAGACATCATGCCTCATCGGTGTGTTGTCGGAGGGTGTAACAACACTAACAGGGAGGGATTCAAGTTGCACCACTGGCAAGAAATCTAGCGCCAGAACCCCATTGAATGTACCAAAGTGTCTTCACATTTGACCTGCGATGCTAAGACAGACATGGCACAGAGATGTATGGATAACCTGCAGATGCATTTGCAACGATTAAGTCAACGAAATCCCAAAGGTGAGTTTTGTTGATGTTGTTGACTTATGTGCTAATCAGACATATTTGGTCACGGCATGACTGCCAGCTAATCGATGCTAACATGCTATGATAATCGATGCTAACATGCTATTTACGCTAGCTCTATGTACATTTGAAACTAGATACCCACATTTAATGCGAAACAAACACTTACCAATCGACGGATTTAAGTTGCTCCAGTGTCACAAGATGCGAAAGTCCTGATCGTTTGGTCCGCACATTTTACCGGCGATGCTAATAAGGCAGCCATGCTATGGGCCACTTCATTAGGTACACCCACGCTATGGCCGAATAGCATCAATAGCTATTCGCTCAATAGCTTCAATTTCTTTTTCAATTTCGTTTTCGCTATCTGGCTCCATACTCCGACCATCTGTTTTAAAACATGCGTAATCTGTTAAATCGCTTAAGCCGCTGAAATCCGAGTCTGAATCCGAGCTAATGTTGCTATATCTTGCTGTGGTAACCGCCATGTTGTTTTATTGGCAGCCCTGTATGACGTCACAGGGAAATGGATAGTAATTTCGAAGATAGCGAAAACAAGGCAATTTAAAGTTTTATTTAGGGATTTTCCGGGACCGGTAAAAAAAAATTTTTTAAATTCAAAAATTACAACAAGCCACCGGGAACTGATTTTTATGGTTTTTAACCCTTTTGAAATTGTGATAATGTTCCCCTTTAATATTTAGAATGCATTAGAAATCAATCCATTGTCATGTCTTTCATAATGATTGTGCACCATAGACAAAATAAAAAGTGCAGTTCCCCTTTAAGTTTTTCCACAAAGTTTAACTCCCAGAAAGGTGTTGTCTGCATATGATTATAACACCTTTTCAAGCTAAACCTAATTCTGGCTGTCCATTGGAATGTCATGACACGAATATTCACACTGACTTCAAGACACCAAAATAAATAGTTGCAGTAGATTCCATTATTTGACGAAACAAACCACTGGCTCATTAAAAATATGATGTTTTCTTTTTGATTCTTACAGCTGTTGATTTTTTTGAGATTGGTAAACTTAACGGATGCACCGCTCAATCAGCTGCCTATCAGTATTGTCTGATTTTCGTGAAAAAGTATGTGCCGGGCCATTGCCTATTAATGCCTTTAAATGCCGATCTCAAAGGCTGGGTAATTTTCTGTTTGGTCCCTTGACTGACAGAGTATGGAGGTTAATTTGTGTTGTTATTACGAAAACTTTTTTGTCACTGAATGTATGTAAGTATATATATATATATATATATATATATATATATATATATATATATATATATATATATATATATATATACTGTAAACTGTACAAATATATATCAAATTGTGCTGAAAATTTCATTGAAAACATTTTATAAAAGATCGTGGCTCGCGTAGTATATAAAAATTGAGGGTATAAAAATGCAGTGTAAAAAAATCAGTGCGGGAAAATCCACTGTTTCAAACCATTGGACCCACCAATACAACATATACAATTTTAAACATTAGGGGGCCCAGTCTGGAGTGGGAACAAACCTCCATAGCAAAGCACATATACATATCACAACATACATCTCGAGATATCTAGCAACAGAAGGAAGGGAGTGCGGGGTCATGGTGGTAGGCCGCAGCTCTCAGGCGCGGCCCATCCTTCCATCACCCCTATGGGATTTGCGTCGAGGGCGTTAGATTGGGTGGTGGTGTATGTATGTGTGTGGCGTATATATTTTTTTGTGGATGCATGTGTCTGTGTAAGCCTGCAGTGTGTCTCTGTTCTGCAGACTTGATGTCGTGCAGCCCATAAGTCCAAAGTCAACAACAAAAGGTGTGTGTCTATGAAAGACAAGAAGGGAGTTTGTTGTGTCTTTGCCGCACTGTCCTTCAGGAGTGTCTCGAAGCCAGAGAAACAATCCAAGTAAGAATGTTTTGTATACGAGTGAAAATGAAATTTGCTTTTCACTCTAAATTGTCTGTGACTGGTCCTCAAAATCGTCCGGGGCAGACAGTCCGATGTTATCCAAACAACAGTGTCCAGAGTTTTTCCCACATCCTCCAATCATTTGTGGCAGCTTTGGGGTACTTTGAAGACTGCCAGCAACTACAAAATTGTCGACAAACCAGACTAATGCTTACTCCAATCAGCAGATGTCCTGTTGTCATAATTCCAAATAGGTAGTTATCTTCACGTCCTCGACTGAAAAGGGTCGCCAGGCACACGGAACTCCTTCTTCTCACAAGAGTCTGTCGTGTCCAGCAACAATCGCTCCTTCACGACAAGCAGGTTCCCCCAAACCCAAGATCTTGTCAATTTTGTTGAGGCCAGTTAAATAGTTCCAATGTTTAGATTTGGAGAGCAGTGGAAAAACAGGCAACAAAAAAGACAAGACAAGACAAAGAAGCAAGAAGGAGAGGAAAGGGGAGCGTCCGCCCTAGATGAGTGCCAGTGAGAAAAGCAGTGGACTATGGACACAGTGGAGGTTGCTGTACATTAGAGAACACATTCCAAGAGTTTGCAATAACGGGTAAAAGCTGATCACACGATGGTACAAACATTCACACATACTAAAACTTTATAACTCACTATCTCGTGGTGCAGTGGTGGACTGGCCGTGCGCAACCCAGGGGTTCCTGGTTCAATCCCCACCATTTGCATTTGTAATTAATAACAATATTCCGCCCAACTGTAGCTGAGATAGGCGCCAGCGCCCCCCGCGACCCCGAAAGGGAATAAGCGGTAGGAAATGGATGGATGGATGGAACAATAAATCTCTTATTATTTTTAATAACATTTTTATTTTGAAGCTAACCAATAATAAATAAGATACTTCTTACCAATAATGCGACGTCTTGAACAGGTGCGGTAGAAAATGGATGGATGTATTAAAATGCACGAGAATGTTTTATATTTTGAACGTTATTTTTAACACTCTGATTACCAGCAAAATTATTCATTACTTATCGTGTTAAGCAATGTCAGCTAAGATTTATCTGAGAGCCAGATGCAGTCATCAAAAGAGCCACATCTGGCTCTACAGCCATAGTTTACCTACCCCTGATCTAACAGGTCATATTGAAATGTTTATTATATTGTATAATGCCCAAGTACCCAAGATAACTACCTTTTTGTTTCTTTGCAAGACCTGTTTTACGTGACTTCAAACTTGACACCTCATTGGCTGGTTCTGGGGCTTCACGGTGGTACAGGGGTTAGTGCGTCTGCCTCACAATACGAAGGTCCTGAGTAGTCAGGGTTCAATCCCGGGCTCGGCATCTTTGTGTGGAGTTTGCATGTCTTCCCCGTGAATGCGTGGGTTCCCTCCGGGTACTCCGGCTTCCTCCAACTTCCAAAGACATGCACCTGGGGATAGGTTGATTGGCAACACTAAATTGGCCCTAGTGTGTGAATGTGATGCAAATATTGTCTGTCTATCTGTGTAGGCCCTGTGATGAAGTGGCGACTTATCCAGGGTGTAAACCGTCTTCCGCCCGATTGTAGCTGAGATAAGAACCTGCGCCCCCCGCGACACCAAAGGGAATAAGTGGTAGAAAATGGATGGGATGGATGGATGGCTGGTTCTGAGACTGACTCAATTACTTAATTCTTATTTTACCAGAAGTGAGTGTTGTGTTTTGAAGCAGCACATTTTTATGTAATGATTTATTTTTTTAACAATGAATTGTTTTTACACAGAATTTTTATGCACTAAATTTTACAACGCATATTTTTTTTATAAACTGAATTTTTATACACTTAATGTTAAAACACTGAAAATTTAAACATATGCATTTTGCTAACTTTTTTCTTCAGTGAAATTGTCAGCATAAGTTGTTGTAAAAAAATTAGGTTCACAAAATTCAAAGGCAAAAACTTCAGTTGCATAAATTCGATCAAGTCGTTTCATTTGGCCGACGATCATTGATGGCATCTCCGCAAGGCTAAATAGTTGCCGTCTATCAAGCTTGACAATCTGTGCTCCTATTTATATATGGTGTTATGGGGCTAAACTTCTCATTCATTGTGCCGCTGTACTCTTAAAATCACTTGGCACCCCTTGTCTCGGGTTTGATTGTTCATTTTATTGTTTACATTTAACAAAGACAGGACAGTCTACCAAGTCAAATTCTTTGTGTCTTAAACATAGTTGGCCAAAAAACCTGATTTTATTTTTTATAACAGTACTTTATGGTCTCTGTTGCTGTGTAGCAACCAGGTGTACCATTAACGGGAAAGCGGATCGATCCATAAATGGGTGGTGTTGATACCAAGGGTAGTATCAATAAGTAATCGATTTTTATTTCCACAAAATAATTTTTTGCTGTTTTAGTAATAAAATAGAGTAGGAATCTAGTTTAAATATTGTGGTGACATTAATCCACTGTAACTAACAGTCACCATAAATACATTAAAACATTTAAAATATGTGTCGTTGGTATTGACCAAACATGAATGAGTGGTATCTGAAGTGGCAGCATAAAACCCCAACCAGGACTGCCCTAGTAAAAAGTATTTGTTAGGTTTAATTGTGCACTCCTGTGCTTCAGAAGTGGTAATGCAATTTATAGACGAAGAGCACTCAAGACCAAAGTATTTTTATTATTTCAAGGTGAACATCTGCTGTGACAGGTTTCTATGATTTCCTGGCACTTGGCTGAGACTTCATCTGCCAGCTCGTCTGTGTGCACGTCCTTTAAAACACTTCTCTCAAATAATTAAATGGAACAATACATGCTTTTCTTGTATCTTTGGTGATGTATCTGTTTGTTTTGCTTTTTAGTTTAATATAACAAATGCACACATGCAAACACACGTACACACTCACATACTAAGGAATGCTGAATGTGGGGATAATTGTTGCATTCTGACAGGGAGAGACATTGCTGACTGTGTGTGATGCTGAAAGGATAAAAGTGCCTTTTTGAAATGTTCTCACGCCATGGCATCATTCGTCATCCTGTCCTAATTGCTAAGATTTACTGTCTCTTGACAGAAAAGCTGCTTCTGCCGTCTCTTAACATTTTCAGTACTTGCCATGTTTTACATTCTGATGCTGCCAGCGCTCTTTAACAATTGCCATAAAGTTCAAGGAAGAATCCTTACATTTTTTGTGAGGATCTGAAAAAACACACAGTGAGCAATGTGCAGCAAGACTGTATTGCAGTGACTACTCCACGTGTAAAATTTACAAACTTTATTCAAAAGGAGCAATATGAAAGCTCCAGAACAATCCACAAAGTCAAAATAGAGACTCTCTTCCACATGCGATACAGAGACCAGATATACTGTATAACTTAAAGCATTTAGAGACAGAAGACATGCTTTTGTGTCAATAAATGAAATAAAATAAGACAATTTAGTTTGTTTAATAAAAGAACAACGTATTTTATTTATTTTTAAAAATGTATGTTTTATATGAAAAGTATTCCAAAATTATTTCTGTTGCCATTCAGTGCTAGACAAGAAATAAACGAGTGACTTATGCATACCTTCCGGTTACTATCTTGATGATAGACAACAATTATCACCAAGATTTTACCTTTTGGGGCCAAATTGTCTAGAGTTTGACCATTAAAGTTTGTCGCCATGCCCTGTCCACACCCATCCCCATCCACTTTCTACCGCTTGTCTCTTTCGGGGTCGCGGGGGGTGCTGGAGCCTATCTCAGCTGCATTCTGCCCACACCCTATTGGCTAAAATCCTTTGCAATTTTTCATCCTTCATTTGTTTAGTATCGGTGAGTTTTATCTAGATTTGTTTAGTTAAAGCCCCAGGAAGGAGTTCATTAAAATGCAACTTTTGGTTTTGGCCCAAAATAACTCCTCCAAATCAAAATGGCTCACTTTATTTGTTTACAAATCAGAATTTTCGGGACTTTTTCATGTGTCCTGTCGTGGCTCCAAGTGTTCCGATTCCAGGGAATTATTTGCTAATTTAGGAGTCCCTTATCGATTAAGTCAACACAGTTATTCAAGCGAAAGGATGACAGCTGGGCAACTTGCGATAATTGCAAAATGGCTATATGCTATTGCACCCCTCTGTATACAGCCCACCTATGGTGTTGGTGTAAACAAGCCAGAGTTAGAAAGCTCATAGTTTCTTACAATAACAGCATGAGGCTGCTGTTAAGAGCTTCAAGTAGCTCCATGGAAAGCAAAGTGTTTGTCAGTAATTGGAGTACAGACCTGTTCTGCACCTTTATGTAATCTGATGTATCGGTTCACTCATTTAAGCTAACTGTTTGCAACTTTCCCACAGAAACAGTTTCAAAGCAAAAACTATAATAAGAACACCACCGGCTAGCTTATGTTACCATTAGTGGGTTAACAGAAAATATTTGTTTGACTAGTTTACTTTTCACAATTACAAAGTTTTTGTAATACAAATATTATTTTGGCCCAAATAACATTATTGGTTTCGCCACCCGGTCTCGTCAATATGTACACACGGGGAGGGCGTGCACATATACAAAAACAGCCCTTGCACCAGGAACGACACCTTAAGGCTCATCTAAAGTTTGCTGTGGATCACATGGACAAAGATAAGACCTTCTGGAGAACAGTTCTGTGGTCAGATGAAACAAAAATGTAGCTGTTTGGCCACAATACCCAGCAATATGTTTGGACGAGAAAAGGTGAGGCCTTTAATCCCAGGAACACCACACCTACCGTCAAGCATGGTGGTGGTAGTGTTATGCTCTGGGCCTGTTTTGCTGCCAATGGAACTGGTGCTTTACCGAGAGTAAAGGGGACAATTAAAAAGGAGGATTACCTCCAAATTCTTCAGGATAACCTAAAATCCTCAGCCCGGAGGTGGGGTATTGGGTGCAGTTGGGTGTTCCAACAGGACAATGACCCCAAACACACGTCAAAAGAAATGGCTAAATCAGGCTAGAATTAAAGTTTTAGAATGGCCTTCCCAAAGTCCTGACTTAAACCCCATTGAGAACATGTGGACAATGCTGAAGAAACAAGTCCATGTCAGAAAAAACACAAATTTAGTTGAATTTTGTCAAGAGGAGTGGTCAAACATTCAACCAGAAGCTTGTGGATGGCTACCAAAAGCGCATTTTTGCAGTGAAACTTGCCAAGGGCCATGTAACCAAATATTAACATTGCTGTATGCTGTTGTGGGGTGGCATAGCTCGGTTGGTAGAGCGGCTGTGCCAGCAACTTGAGGGTTGCAGGTTCGATTCCCGCTTCCGCCATCCTAGTCACTGCCGTTGTGTCCTTGGGCAAGACACTTTACCCACCTGCTCCCAGTGCCACCCACACTGGTTTAAATGTAACTTAGGTATTGGGTTTCACTATGTAAAGTGCTTTGAGTCACTAGAGAAAAGTGCTATATAAATATAATTCACTTCACTGTATGTATACTTTTGACCCAGCATATTTGGTCACATTTTCAGTAGACCCATAATATTTTCATAAAATAACCAAACTTCATGAATGTTTTTGTGACCAACAAGTATGTGCTCCAATCACTCTATCACAAAAAAAGAAGAGTTGTACAAAATATTGGAAACTCAAGACAGCCATGACATTATATTCTTTACAAGTGTTTGTAAACTTTTGACCACTACTGTACATTGAATGACAGGGAACGCGAGCTATCCAAATTGCTATTATTAGCTAACAACACCTAAAACCAATGCGCGTGCACGTGCTACATACATACGTACGTACGTACTTACATCATTACATACGAGAAACCGTAAGAGGCGGGCATATACTGTGTCAAATACGTTGTAAAGTTGGCATCTCTGTAAATGTTGCAAACATCCCCCTCAATGGTATGACTAACCCAATTTGCAATTCTGTCAGATTTACATCCAGACTGTGGAACCAGTGGCAAGCAAGCCTGGATGCTGAACTTTGAACATTGTGGAGTGTTTAGTAATTTTTGATTTAAATTTTTTTAAATTTTATTCTCCTGCTTGTATTTTTTGTATATGTTCTATTTCTGTTGAGGTTGTTGTGCTGTTTTTTTCTGGGATATGGATCTCTCTGTTTCAGAAATGAAATGATTATCAGGGGGCACTACTGTGTACCATATTTTTCGGAGTATAAGTCGCTCCGGAGTATAAATCGCACCTGCCGAAAATGCATAACATAGAAGGAAAAAAACATATATAAGTCGCATTTTTGAGGGAAATTTATTTGATAAAACCCAACACCAAGAATAGACATTTGAAAGGCAATTTAAAATAAATAAAGAATAGTGAACAACAGGCTGAATAAGTGTACGTTATATGACGCATAAATAACCAACTGACAAGGTGCCTGGTATGTTAACGTAACATATTATGGTAAGAGTCATTCAAATAACTATAACATATAGAACATGCTATACGTTTACCAAACAATCTGTCACTCCTAATTGATAAATCCCATGAAATCTTATACGTTTAGTCTCTTCCCTGAATGAGCTAAATATTGATTGATTGATACTCTTATTAGTAGATTGCACAGTTCAGTAGATATTCCGTTCAATTGACCACTAAATGGTAACACCCGAATAAGTTTTTCAACTTGTTTAAGTCGGGTTCCACGTTAATCAATTGATGGTATTATTATTTGATATTTTACGGTAATGTGTTAATCATTTCACACATCGTTCCTGAGTATAAGTTGCACTCCTGCCCAAACTATGAAAAAAAACTGCGATTTATAGCCCAAACATATCAAAGTTTCAAAGGTCCTACAAATTTTTGTGACTTTTCTTGCATGTTGAGGCCCGCAAAAATGGAAGGAAACATATTAATTAAATAATTAATCAATAAGAGCCCTCATAAACTTAATTTGACCTTTTTGTTGGTGGGACGCCTCCCTAATACTGTGTGATTGTAGAAACACTGCCATCTATAGCTTGAGGTGATTGTGTGTGAGGAAAACTTCCTTCATGGGAATTTGAAACGTTTGTTGAAAAAAAACACCTAAAGATGAAAAAAGCAGCAAAGTTTCATCCAGTCTAATCACAGTCCCTCCCTGGGGTGTCAGAAGTCGTTTATCAACCGTGGGAGATTACGTCTCACGTCGACAATGTTGGGGCTTTCTTGTTTGAATGTATGAAGGAAGTGGGAAGAAGTTTATTGTTTGTTTAAAAAGCCTTTAACCGTTTCATAGCCTCTTCTGTTCTGAATTTGGATGTTTATATAAAAAAAAAAGCAAGACTCCAACAACCAAAAAAAAACAATCTTGTCCTAGGTCCGCTCTTTGATCTTTCCCATGGTGGTGTTGGGATGTGAATGTGTGGTGTATTTTATACATGCAAATTGAGTGGCGATTAAGAGTACAGCTGAACAATTTTGGAAAATAATCTAATCGCCATTGTTCCTTTCAAGATCTGATATGTCATTTTTGTCTGTTTTTTTTTGTTTTATTTTACAAACCAAAAGCAATACATCGATTTTTTATCGTTCCTTCATTCATGTCTATTCACTAGAGACAGTGATTTTAAACTTGACAAACAAGTCAATGCCGTTCTAAAATCTTCGCCTTGTAGCAAAGGTAAAACCGTTTTTATCTTTTAACATTTTTGAACAAGTCGTGCATGCTTTTATTTCAAGTCGCCTGGACTACTGCAATGCATTTTATGCTGGCATAAGCCAAGAAGCTCTCTCCTGCTTGCAGTTAGTCCAGAACGCGGCAGCACAACTTTTAACAGGGGCCAGCAAACGCAAGCTTATAACCCCAACTTTTGAGAGTCTGCACTGGCTCCCTGTTCATTTTACAATTGATTTTAAAACTTTGCTGTTTGCTTTTAAAGCTCTACATGGACTGGCACCTCAGTATATATCGGACCTCATCCAAATTTACACTCCTGCGCGCGCTCTGAGGTCTGAGAGCCAGCTCCAGCTTGTGGTGCCCAAGACCAGACTTAAAACCAGGGGTGACAGGTCCTTCTTTGTAGTCGACCCTAAGCTCTGGAACACTCTGCCCCTCCATGTTCAAACTGCTCCCACAGTGGAGTGTTTTAAGTCTCGTCTTAAGACCCACTTTTATTCTTTGGCTTTTACCACTACGTGAGTTGTGTGGTCCTCTGTGTTTTCTGTTTTTTTCAATTTTGATTTCAATTTATTGTTTTAATTGGTTTTACCCTTTAAAATCGTTTTGAATCATATTTATTTTTTAATATTGGTTTTATTTTTTATTCAGTCCTTGGTGGAGCCAAGGATAATATTTGAATATTGTTTTTAATATTGTTTTGCAGCACTTTGTAAACATTATTGTTGTTTAAAAGTGCTGTACAAATAAAGTGGATTGAATTGGATTGGATGTTAAGGATATCAACGTCCCTGCGCTGCTGATCCGCCTCCGCTTGGGATGGTTTCCTGCTGGCTCCGCTGTGAACGGAACTCTCGCTGCTGTGTTGGATCCGCTTTGGACTGGACTCTCGCGGCTGTGTTGGATCCACTATGGATTGAACTTTCACAGTATCATGTTAGACCCGCTCGACATCCATTGCTTTCGGTCCCCTAGAGAGGGGGGGTTGCCCACATCTGAGGTCCTCTCCAAGGTTTCTCATAGTCAGCATTGTCACTGGCGTCCCACTGGATGTGAATTCTCTCTGCCCACTGGGTGTGAGTTTTCCTTGCCCTTTTGTGGGTTCTTCCGAGGATGTTGTAGTCGTAATGATTTGTGCAGTCCTTTGAGACATTTGTGATTTGGGGCTATATAAATAAACATTGATTGATTGATTGACTATGGATTGAACTTTTACAGTATCATGTTAGACCCGCTCGACATCCATTGCTTTTGTCCTCTCCAAGGTTCTCATAGTCATCATTGTCACCGACGTCCCACTGGGTGTGAATTTTCCTTGCCCTTATGTGGGCCTACCGAGGATGTCGTACTGGTTTGTGTTGTGGTTTGTGCAGCCCTTTGAGACACTAGTGATTTAGGGCTATATAAGTAAACATTGATTGATTGATTGATCTCAACATCAGCAGTCCATCTTATAAAACCCTCACTCACCTTAACACCCCTGCTGGTGACAGTACCGAATATTTACTTCTTATTTTCACAGTTTTGATTGATAAACTCAGGTATTTAACAACATAAAACAATGAAGGGATGATGTCTCTCCATGCGTCCTCCGCTCGCTCTTCACATGACCGCAGCCTAGTAACGTCCATCTCAGTTATAGATTTTATCACCAAATTTGGAGGTGCTAAAATCGCCATGTAAAACCAAAAATGCCGATTAGTAGATTGTGTATGGCATATTCAAACTAAATTAGCATCGAGCTAGTGGGACAAGCGGTACAAACATGGATGGATGGATAGTGCAAATTTGAAAAATGCAGCCTCACTTTTGAATACTTTCTGTGAGGCATGCTTGCTTTGTTGGCATGGAAAACCGAAACATTTTTATGTGTGCTTGTTTTGATAGATAGATAGATAGATAGATAGATATATATTACTTTATTGATTCCTTCAGGAGAGTTCCTTCAGGAAAATTAAAATGTACCAAATGTAATGTACCGAATTCGGTACCCATCCCGAGCTGTGACTGTGTTATCAAAGAAAGGTGCTTGCAAATCTAGCTGTCGTTGCATTTGTACAAACACATGTGTGAGTGGGCATGTACAGTTTGACTGAGGTAATTGTTGTGTACTGAATGTTACATGGTCTATGTTTAGAAAACATCTAAGTAGGCTTAATTTATTTCAGGCAGCGAATGCAGTGAGTTAAGATGGCCAGAATGAAATCTGATTTAATAAAGTTTATGCCGTGCCTGGATTTTCTTTATAGACCTGGACTGACCTCAATCATGAAAGCTTCCTCGGTATCATCTCACCTGTCACTCTTCTGCTTGTCCCTCGCTTTCCTAAAATATCTTCCTTTATCCATCTGGCCAGTGGATTGTAAGGCACCACAGTATAATAGCATTAGGGGCCCCGACTCTCCCCTTTCATTTTCTCTCGCAATAACTGATGCTACTCGCAATAAGTGATTGGAACTAGGGATGTCCGATAATATTGGACTGCCGATATTATCGGTCGATAAATGCTTTAAAATGTAATATTGGAAATTATCGGTATCAGTTTCAAAATTATCAGTATCGGTTTCATAAAGTAGGGATTCACGGTGGCAGAGAGGTTACTGCGTCTGCCTCACAATACAAAGGTCCTGAGTAGTCAGGGTTCAATCCCGGGCTCGGGATCTTTCTGTGTGGAGTTTGCATGTTCTCCCCGTGACTGTGTGGGTTCTCTCCGGGTATTCCGGCTTCCTCCCACTTCCAAAGACATGCACCTGGGGATAGGTTGATTAGCAACACTAAATTGGCCTTAGTGTGTGAAAGTTAGTGTGAATGTTGTCCGTCTATCTGTGACACCCTGCGTTGAGGTGGCGGCTTGTCCAGGGTGTACTCCGCCTTCCGCCCGATTGTAGCTTAGATAGACTTTTTAAAACGCCGCTGTGTACACGGATGTAGGGAGAAGTACAGAGTGCCATTAAACCTTAAAGGCACTTCCTTTGCGTGCCAGCCCAGTCAAATAATATCTACGGCTTTTCACACACACAAGTGAATGCATGCATACTTGGTCAACAGCCATACAGGTCACACTGAGGGTGGTCGTATAAACAACTTTAACAATGTTACAAATATGCGCCACACTGTGAACCCACACCAAACAAGAAAGACAAACACATTTCGGGAGAACATCCGCACCGTAACACAACCAGAACCCTTTGCAGCACTAACTCTTCCAGGACGCTACAATATACACATCCCGCTACCTTCTAAACACCCCCCCCCGCCCCTACACACACACCTCAACCCCGCCCCCCAACCCGCCCACCTCAATCTTCTCATGTTCTTTCAGGGAGAGCGTGTCCCAATCCCAATGCTAGCTGATGTGTTCCATCTTACGTTCTTACCCGTTTTTGTGGTTTTGGAATTTGAGACTTTAGTGATGTGTGTTCCCCGAGTAGTGTTGTAACCATACAAATATTTTGGTACCGGTACCAAAAGTATTTTGGTACTTTTTGGTACTTTTCTAAATAAAGGGGGACCACAAAAAAATGTAATTATTGGCTTTATTTCAACAAAACAATCTTATGGTACATAGGTTTCTTATTGCTGTTAAGTCCTTAAATAAAATAGTGAACATACAAGACAACTTGTCTTTTAATAGTAAGTAAACAAACAAAGACTGAGATCGATAGGTTGTAAGTTCAAACCCCTGCCGAGTCATACCAAAGACTATAGAAAAATGGGACCCATTGCCTCCCGGCTTGGCACTCAGCATCAAGGGTTGGAATTGGGGGTTAAATCACCATAAATGATTCCCAGGCGCGGCACCGCTGCTGCCCATTGCTCCCCTCACTTCCCACGGGGTGATCAAGGGGATGGGTCAAATGCAGAGGACCCATTTCACCACACCTAGTGTGTGTGTGACAATCATTGTAACTTTAACTTTAACATTAGCTTTAATCTCCTGACATAGGCAGTAACATATTGTCATTTATCCACCTATTATTTTGTACACATTATTAAGCACATGTGGTAGACTATTAATTATTAATCTACATGTTCATTTACTGTTAATTTCTGATTACTTTCTCTTTTATTATGTTCTTGTCATGATCCGCTGCTCGGATCATGTCTTATTCTGGTTTTGGTTCTGTTTTATATCACATCTTGCTAGCCTTTGTCTTCCGTAGTTCCTGGTGGCACTTCCTGTTTTTGTTCTGTTGTCATAACTACGCACCTTAATTACTGTCCGTATTTAAGCCTGGCTTTTTCGTTTACTAGTTCTCGCATTCTAGTTTCTGTTCTGTACAACAGGTGACAACGCTGTTTCCCAATTGTGGTAAAAATCTATTTCTTGTACTTGTTAGCTTCCACAATATTCCTTTGTTTCTTCCATAGCTCACATGCCTGCGCCTTTAGTTCTTTGTAGCTCCCATGCTAGTTCTGTTTGTTTTGCCTTTAGTGCATTGTGCAAGTGTTTTTGTTCTTAGTTTGTTTTGTTAGTATTAATAAATCATACTTTCTTACCTTTACGCTGTGTCCAAGTCCGACTGCATCATTCGAGAGAACGAACCATCACCACAATGCCAGCCAACTGTCTACACTTCTGTTAAAATGTAACAATCACTTATTCTTCTCTTGTTTGATACTTTACAATAATTTTAGATGATACCACAATTTCGGTATCGAGCCGATACCAAGTAGTTACAGGATTATACATTGGTCATATTCAAAGTCCTCATGTGTCCAGGAACATATTTACTGACTTTATAGACATAATATTTATTTAGAAAAAATAGATGTTGTGATGCCAAAAAATATCGATGTAATCATAGTAAATAGATAGATAGATAGTACTTAAGAGATTTGTGCCTGTACTTGATATCATTACAGTGGATGTCGGGTATCGATTCACCAATGGCATTTGTTTGTCATTCTCTTCTTCTCCGTCCTCTTTCCGTACTGCTGGTGTCTCTCTCCTCTTTCTCTCTCTCTCACTCTCACTCTCGCTGTGTCATGTGATCCCGCCATGATCTTCTCTACTTGCTGCCTCGTGAAAGTGACCGTCGCCGCCTCGATTTAGCCTCTGTACTTTTTTGGTAGCAACCCAAATAAACTGGGTTGCGCATAGCGTCACTTCGCCACTTGGCGATCATTCCAGCAGCACTGAGAACAAAGTTCCTCAAAGGAATGTTGCAATTTTCAATGCCGTGACGCATTTGTCTCAAAACGCTGCGACTTAAGTAAAGTAAGGCGCCACTTTCCTATTGATATGCTACTGACTAGCATTAGCGATATTGCATGGCGATTTCAACATCTCCAAATGTGTTAATGGCAGCACAATACTTATAGTATTAACACTTTTATGGCGCAACAAAAAAACACAAGATAAACTACCATATTGTCCGGACTTTAGAACGCACCGGACTTGAATTTTTGAAGAAAAATTGTTTTTTCTGCATATATTAGCCACACTGTATTGTAAGTTGTATTGTTTTAGTTTCATAAATTCACCAAAACGTTACCTATTTAGCTGGGATTATGTGGCGCGGTTGGGAGAGTGGTCGTGCCAGCAAGCTGAGGGTTCTTGGTTCAATCCCCACCTTCTACCAACCTAGTCACGATCCATGTGTCCCTGAGCAATGACAGCTCCCGCCATCAGTGTGTGAATGTGTGGGTAAATGTGGAAATAGTGTCAAAGTGCTTTGAGTACCTTGAAGGTAGAAAAGCGCTATACAAGTTCAACCATTTACCATTACATTTTGATGCCGGTGAGCCATGGTGTGTAGTGAAGCAAGTTTAGCTATTCCTCGTCCTTCAGGGATGATACTTGTAAGAAACTTACTTCATTTGTCGCCATGGAGGTGAGGACTAGTGATTTAGAAGTAGCTAAAACACTGCCGATGGCGGATTGATGTTAGCTGCTAGCTAGCTAGCCATTTATTAAAGCACCTCCTCCTGAGGGCTTTTTCAGTGTTATAACTTCACCTCTATCATTAGTTTTTAAGCCAAAATGTGTCCATTCTCCCTTTTCTGTCAACACACTTTGTCTGCTTGTAAGTACTCCGTGATTGTGTGACACCCAACATGCTCCTTTGCTCGTAAAACCAGCAATGACCATGACGGAGGCCCAAGGAGGGTGCGGGATCGGTACGTTTCAGAGGCGATATAGTACAGAAAATGATTCATTAGTACCGCGGTGCTAAACTAATACCGGTATACTATACAACCCTACCCCCTCGTTATGTCAGCGGAAATCCACATATATGATAGAGGTTTACACAAAATGCTTTGCGCGAGTTTGCCATTATTAAGTAGTTGTAGTCCAACGTTGTAGTCAATAAGTTCCTTATTTGTCACCATCTTCTTGTCGTGGGGCAGACTGGCTCATGCATGCACTTGAATACTAAAATTTTCCAGTGTTGCCATTTCTAATAAAAAGTAGTGTTTAGTTCCAACTTACATTATATCTGTCGGTAGGCTCCATATGGATGACGAGGAGAAGACATATGCTGCTTTCTAGTTACCTTGGGAATGATGTGGATGTCGGAAATCAAGACGGCCACATCCAATTAAGCTATTTTTGCGCTTGTCTTGTCTGAATATAAACAAGTTTTGGGGAAAATATGCACTCTTTCTGCAACCTTCAAACAAGGTGGATGAAGGGGAAACACACTTTTGCTAGCAATGTACAGCGTGTATGCCATCCATCCATCCATCCATTTTCTATATACCACATGAATTAAGTGTAGTTTACACTACAGTGATGTTACCATATATTTACAATCTATTGTATACGGCTGATTTACTGCAACAAAAACTAATCAGAAGTGCTAATAACGGGTATTATAGAAGTGGATATCAGTTTACATCCAGAGCAGCCATCTTTAAAACAAACTCAGAGGTGGTGAGTATGCTCCGACTTTCTAGTACAAATGTAATGCACAAATAGTGGAAAGAGGCTGGACCTGGAGAAGAACTTTGGCATGTAAACGATGCATTCTGAAGTCATAAAAGTCTGTAAAACATAAACTATGCAAAATGTTAACCAAAACACCACCATTACATGTTATGTAAACCACAAAGAAAGCCTTTTAAATGTAGAAAAACATATCGCAATCTGACCCCGTTATATAACGCAGGTAAGCAAATAACATGTAAGTTACGGAATTAACTACTGATCTTTATCTAGTTTCATGTTCTCGTATTGTTCACTTCTAATAACGTCACATTACATTTGCTAAACAGCAGGTTTCCGCCCGTGTACTCATGCTACTGCTTGAGCTGCTACAGTAGACCATTGTCGTGGTTCTGTTCACACCTGGGTTAATTTTGGGTACAGTAAGGGAACAAGATGCTTGAAACAATTATATTTTTGAAAAATTAAACATGCAGTACCTCCTGAAAGTCAGTACCGTATTTTTCGGACTATATGTCGCAGTTTTTTTCAGTTTGGCCGGGGGTGCGGCATATACTCCCGAACGACTTATGTGTGAAATTATTAACACATTACCGTAAAATATCAAATAATATTATTTATCTTATTCGCGGAAGAGAAAAAGAAAATGTCAGCAATCGTCACACACACGTCAGCAATCTGTCACGTCTATTGGAACATGTTTTGTTTTGGTCATGTTCGGTTTTGTTTTTTGGACAATCAGTTCCTATTTTTGCACTTCCTGGTTTGTTTTGTTACCATAGCAACATATTAGTTTCACCTGTCATGTCACGAACCTGTTCAATCACCTGTATTATTTAAACCTGTAGTTGCCAGGTGGTCAGCCTGGCGACTTTATCTCTACTCCCTTCATGCCTGTTAACCACACTGTCCATAGTTTCCCTTCTGCCCATTCCACGTTAGTTTTTATTTTTTTTACGTCACAGTTATTAAATTTTGTCTTTTGTCCTAGTGCTTGTGCTAGTTTTGGTTTTCAGTAGTCAAGTTTGTTCTGCGCCATTGTGCGCGCCCTTTGTTTGCCTTTTGTTAGTTATAGTGTTAAAAATAAAGGATATACTTAGAATCATGTCTTGCTCGTGCCAACTTTCCTTTGCCTTCCGGAAAAACAAACCCCAAAGTCCACGCTTTGACACAATCGTCACATACACGTCAACCAATAAGCATTCGGCGGGGGAGGGTAATGGCAGAAATGCATTGTGGGTCATGAAATGCTAACTGCTGTATGCTATATGCTACTGCCTTAGCTACTAAAATTGATAATTTCATCATTGGCGGTAGCTTATAAAAACTGAGAAGGGCTGAACAAAAATGGCTCCAAAAAGAAAATCATGTACTGCAGATTACAAGATGGACGTAGTGAAATATGAAGCAGAAAACGACAAGAGGAATTGGCGCATACCTTGGGAGTTAGCAGAGTTGTTTAAAAGCGACATCGAAGAAGAAGATTTCATCGGATTTATCGGTTAGGAGTGACAGATTGTTTGGTAAACGTATAGCATGTTCTATATGTTATAGTTATTTGAATGACTCTTACCATAATATGTTACGTTAACATACCAGGCAAGCTCTCTGTTTGTTATTTATGCGTCATATAACGTACACTTTTTCAGCCTGTTGTTCACTTTTCTTTATTTATTTTAATTTGCCTTTCAGATCTATTTTTGGTGTTGGATTTTATCAAATAAATTTCCCCCTAAAATGCGACTTATAGTCCAGTGCGACGTATATATATATTTTTCCTTCTTTATCATGCATTTTCGGCCCGTGCGACATTTACTCCGGAGTGATTTATAATCCGAAAAATACAGTACATTTCTGCAAATATTTGATATATTTGCATTGGACAACACTGAAGAAATGCCACTTTGGTAGAATGTAGAGTAGTCAGTGGACAGCTAGTATAACTGGAAATGTATGATTCCCTTTAAAATAAATCAACACACAACCAGTAATGTCAAATTGACCCTAAAATATCAATAGTTTGTTGGTATTAGTTTATTTCGAACATGTATACACATTTAATATGATACATCACTTATTTTCCATTTCTCATTACAACATGCCCAAAATGGAGTAGGAAGAAGCAAAGCTTATTTAATCCCACCCATTTCCCACTTTAAAGCAATTACTAACAAACATCTATTTAATTATTGTTCTCATTTTCTAACACAGTTTACATCAAAGATTTCTAAATATGACTTTTCTGGTAATAAATGTGTCTTATAATTTTCCAGCCTGGCTTCACACTCTTAGACATGGAGTTTACTAAAACTTCAGTGGAATCCTCTTCCACCTCTCAATGATGACATCACCGAGTTGGTGAAAGGTTTGGTGGAAGGTTCTTTGAGGGTGAAGTCTGGACCCATTCCCGGCAAAAAACATTTGCGTCAACACATAGGCGTATTGATGTCCCAGATGGTGGCGTCTACTCCGTAAATAAATATAGTGCAGTCTAGTCTTTGTCAAATGCGAGTCATGCTAGTAATAGTGCTGGCGTTTTAACTCTTACTGTTGCACTTCTCGAAATCTAAAGTTAAAGTTAAAATACCAATGATTGTCACACACACACTAGGTGTGGTGAAATTTGTCCTCTGCATTTCACCCATCCCCTTGTTCACCCCCTGGGAGGTGAGGGGAGCAGTGGGCAGCAGCGGTGGCCACGCCCGGGAATCATTTTTGGTGATTTAACCCCCAATTCCAACCCTTGATGCTGAGTGCCAAGCCGGGAGGTAATGGGTCCCATTTTTATAGTCTTGGTGTGACTCGGCCGGGGTTTGAACTCACAACCTACTCGTTGCACTTTACACAAAATATACCTAGTCAACCTACTGTATGTTCACACTGCAGGTCATTTCCTATTTAGAAACATTTTGTCAGATTGTTTTCATGCAAATGTGAAAAAGACAAATTAGATTAGGCCTGTTTCGTATGTGGATTTAAATCCGGCCACTAATCAGAGGCAGGTGATGAAAATCAGCACCGTTGGCAACTAAGAAAAGAAACCAGGGTTCTGAAACAGAAATAAACAACGAACGAGCAGATTCAGACAAAAGTGACCCATGTGTCACTTCAGAGACCCATTTGGAAATAAAAAACATTTTTTTCATTTGGATTACCATATTTCCTTGAATTGCCGCAGGGCATATAGTGTGCGCCTGCCTTGAATTACTGCCGGGTCAAACTCGCTTCGCGAAATAATTATCGCATGCTTAGTATTACCGCCTGGTCAAACTCGTGACGTCACGAGTGACACTTCCCCCGTCATCATTTTGAAAATGGAGGAGGCTGATTTCAATATCGGTAATTTGAAATTGCATAAAGGGAAGAAGATTAGGAGTTATTCAGTAGGATTTAAGGTCAAAGCTTATATCTCACTCAAATTTTTACTGCATGCCTTTGGTAAGTGCCGGAGTGAGAAGAGGTTTTAAAATAATTAGCGCATGCTTTCTTTTACCACATGCCTTTGGTAAGTGCAGGAGTGAGAAGTTTTAAAATAATTAGCGCCCCGGCGGCAATTCAAGGAAATACGGTACTGCATAAAAAGATCAGATTTAACTTAAATTGTGAATTGGGCATAATACCGTGCAGCGTGAACGTACTGTAGACCCTGATACATTATTTCTAGTGCTATAATAATAATAATGGATTAGATTTATATCGCGCTTTTCTATTGTTATATAGTCAAAGCGCTCACAGTGAAGTGGGAACCCATCATTCATTCACACCTGGTGGTGGTAAGCTACATCAGTAGCCACAGCTGCCCTGGGGTAGACTGACGGAAGCGTGGCTGCCAGTTTGCGCCTACGGCCCCTCCGACCACCCCCAATCATTCATTCATCATTCATTCACCAGTGTGAGCGGCACCGGGGGCAAAGGGTGAAGTGTCCTGCCCAAGGACACAACGGCAGCGATTTGGATGTCCATAGGTGGGAAGCGAACCTGCAACCCTCAGGTTTTTGGCACGGCCGCTCTACCCACTACGCCATGCCGCCCCTGCTGTCAAATACTTAGGACTTTCAGTCAGATTAACCACAGGGTTGTTGTAGATTAATTTTGATGAATCATGTTGAACTATAGTATACATATAAAACTGGTGTTTTATTTTGCATGAGCTAAGAGACTCAATAAAGGAGGGATTACATATTCACTTAATAAATGATAAATAAATGGGTTGTACTTGTATTGCGCTTTTCTACCTTCAAGGTACTCAAGGCGCTTTGACACTACTTCCACATTTACCCATTCACACACACATTCACACACTGATGGAGGGAGCTGCCATGCAAGGCGCTAACCAGCACCCATCAGGAGCAAGGGTGAAATGTCTTGCTCAGGACACAACGGACGTGACGAGGTTGGTACTAGGTGGGGATTGAACCAGGGACCCTCGGGATGCGCACGGCCACTCTTCCACTGCGCCACGCCATCCCTTAATGAGTTTATGAAACACATGTTCATGTTTACAAAAATCTGTCTGTCTTCCATTTTGATTTGTTTAGTTTTGTCTCCTGTCTTTACCGTATCAATTGCTCATTTATCCATGTGTGAAGCTCGCACTGCTTGGATAAACTTGGATAAACCCATTTACGCTGTAAATGGGTTAATTATGTTGACATTTTGTAACCGTAATAATAATGATATAGGACAGGGACATTCAAATAAAGTGTTTTGGGGGCCACATTGTTACGTCGCAGTCGCATGATTTTACGGTGGTCATTTCCCCATGATGCAGAAGGACGTCAGGAAGCAGGTAAGAAGGTGATTTATTCCAATAACAAAGGCAAAAATACGAAAAAGAAAACGTCCAGATGGCACAAGAAGCTACGGCAAAGCTTAACAATAATGTTAGCAGACAAAGGATCAAGAAGCTATTAATTCTAAACATACATGAAAATGAATACCAACGTAAATGTCCCATGTTGCGAACAAGACTGCCAGGCCGTGAGGCACGAGGCAGGAATGAATAGCTGTATGATTAGTGATCGACAACTAATCAGAGGCATGTGATGAAAACCAGCACCCTTGGTAACTAAGAAAAGAGACCAAGGTTCTTTGGGAGAAATAAACTAGGAACTAAGGAAATGCCAAACTAAACATGAGCCGGGCAATGGATCATGACACATATTTCCAGAAGGCTAAGTACTGAGTGGCCGGACTTCTCCCTTCACTGTTCTTCTTGTTTGGTATATCCAGAACCAGTGTCCACTGCAGTAGACATTTGATTGTGTCTATTTATTTTGTCAGTTCCTAAATTAGGAAAAAAATAGCCCTGCTAGGAGCAGTTTTCTACTTTTAATGACCTACTGCCAAAAACGTTAGTCACAGATGTTCTAATGACAGCGCTCTCGTGTCTGATTAGTCTCGCCTGCCTCAGATAAGTGTTCGGCAAGCTCACCTGCTGCCGGGCACCAATGAGAGAGTTACCTATTCACGTTGTGCGGCAAATTCGGTCTGGCTTCCTTTTTTGCAGTATGCAACAAGTTGGTTTATTCCTGTTTGTCGATTCCTGATTCCTATGCTAAGCTTTTGCCTTAGCTTCCCGTGCAATCGGCACACTTTCCTTTTGTGTGTTTCCTGTAGTTTTGTTGGTCGAATGATTTATGAGAAATAAATCATATCCTACCTGCACGCTTTGTCCAGAGTTTCCCGTCTCCATCCTGGGAGAAGGACCCCAGCATAAACATGCGACCCAACCGTGATAGGTTTCATGCCTACTTTTGGCTAATATGTTGTAAAGCTGTCATTTTAGCATTGATCTTTTGTATCGTGTATTGTAAAAGTCTGTTTATTCTTGTAATATTTTAGCTATGTACTGTGATTAAAAAACAGTACATCTCATGATTTATCGCTGCCACAGAGTCAAACTTTGGATAGATTTATTTAGATTCATATTGAGTATATTGTATTTTAACAAGGACTGTCAAAGTTAAGACGTTAATGCATGCAATTAATCAGAAAAATGGGCGCGTTATTCATATATTGTATGAACGCGGATTAATCACACAATTTTTTTTACGCTCGCTCGTTTTTTTACATTAACCATTATTACCTGATATGAGTGCGTCGATGAAGCATATCCAACGTAAAATAGCATCGAGTTATTACATTTGATTTTAATACATTTATTTTAAGTTGGAATGTCACAGTCATTGTTTTCGGTAACATCCATCCATCCATTTTCTACTGCTTATTCCCTTTGGGGTCACAGGGGGCGCTGGTGCTTATCTCAGCTACAACCGGGCGGAAGGCGGGGTACACCCTGGACAAGTCGCCACCTCATCGCAGGGCCAACACAGATAGACGGACAACATTTACACTCACATTCACACACTAGGGCCAATTTAGTGTTGCCAATCAACCTATCCCCAGGTGCATGTCTTTGGAAGTGGGAGGAAGCCGGAGTACCCGGAGGGAACCCACGCAGTCACGGGGAGAACATGCAAACTCCACACGGAAAGATCCCGAGCCCTGGATTGAACCCAGGATTACTTTGGACTTTCGTGTTGTGAGGCAGCCACACTAACCCCTCTTCCATTGTGCTACCCGTTTTCTGTAACATTTAGGATCCAATCCCAAAGATCCAATCCAGGTCGATAAAATCCGATACCTGTGTTCTTGCAGACATCCGGCCAATATCAATACAACAATGGGACACCTAGTTAATAATGTCTGGAGTTTAAAGGGGAACTGCACTTTCGTTGGAATCTTTCTTATCGTTCACAACCATTATGAAAAACATGACGACGGATGGATTTTTTGTAATCCATTGCAACCTGTAAATAAACAAGGTTCAAGTTTATTTGTCACATGCAGACTACACCACAGTGAAATGCTTTTTTCCATGCTCTTCAGATATTGCGTACAGCGGGATCCAAACACTGGTTGCAGAATCTAATACACTAAATACAAAAAAAATACAACAAATTGAATAGCTCTGATGTACATTAAGTCCAAGACAATTAAGTTGCACAATAAGTCACAGAAGTTATGGTATAAGTATTAGTACAAATAGAAGTACAGTAGTCAAATACAGTACCAGTGTATTATCAATAGTGTAACAGTATACACAGTATAGGAAGCAACAAATATGAAGGTGTCTACAGTTCTTTGGCAGTTGAGTAGTGACAGTATTATGAACAAAGGTAATGGAACAGTATGACCACTTTATACTCTTGTTTTCACATTATTTTACATTGTTTACAGTCATTGAATGAAGAGTATTGTAGTCCGGTAATTACAGTGGTAAGTAAAGTGTTTTTGCATTATATTTACATTATTTACAGTCATTGAATGAGAGTATTGTAGTCCGGTAATTACAGTGGTAAGTAAAGTGATCTTGTGCGTGCGGTTTTGTGCAATTGTGATAAGTGTTAATCAGCAGTGCAGTTGAGCAGTCTGATGGCATGGAGATAGAAGCTCCTCCTGAGTCTTTCCGTGTTGGCCTTGAGACTCCGGTAGCGCTTGCCTGACTGCAGCAGTGGGAAGAGGCAGTTGCTTGGGTGACTAGAGTCCCTCACAATCCTCTTGGCCTTGGATCTACACCGCCTGGTGTAGGTGTTGCAGATGGTTGGGAGCACACCTCCGATGGTGCGCTTGGCTGATATGGCCACTCTTTGCAGTCTGTTGCGGTCGTGTGCGGTGCTATTTCCGTACCAGGAGGTGATGTTTCCAGTCATGACTCTGTTGTGCATGAGTAGAAGTTTCTGAGGATCTTGTGGTTTAGCTTAAACTTCCTCAGTCTCCTGAAGAAGTACAGATGCTGTCAAGCCTTTTTCACCACTTTGTCTATGTGTGTGGTCCAGGACAGGTCTTCTGATATTGTCACTCCAAGGTATTTGAAGTTGGTCACTCTCTCGACCGGCGTCCCTGCTATGCGTAGTTCCTTGCCTTCCGTCTCCTAAAATCCACTATGATCTCCTTGGTCTTGCTGAAGTTCAGGGCGAGGTGGTTCTCCTGACACCACAGTGCCAGGTTCTTCACTTCACTCAGGTAGGCCGTCTCATCGTTTCTGGAGATTAGGCCCACCACAGCTGTGTCGTCAGCAAATTTCACAATGGAGTTGGTGGTGTTTTTAGCCACAAACGTATATAAAAATCCACTTACAGCAGAGCCAATGACAGCTCCTCTGTTTTGCCCATAAAATACAAAAAAATAACCATTCAAAAACCACCAACAATACTCTATTTACATTTCGTGACTTGAATATTAACCAAGTATTAGTGATATTGTTATTTTAAGGTCTAATGCAGACAAACTATTTATAGCGTACTAGCCAGTGTACAATTTCGACATGATTGACTGGAAATATTTTTCCTCGCTTCTTTGCTCCCTGGAAGTTTATTGTCAATCATAAATCTTGCCTTTCGCCTGAACAGAAGAAGTCTGAGGACTTATTCCGACAAGTTGGCACACTTTGACAGCTCATTTAGGAAGTGGCGAGAACAACACGAAAAGACGCTTGGCCCACCCCCACCCCCACCCAGTTTCTTTGTGTGGATTATGGTCTTTCTTCACCTAAATGGCATACATTAACATTCTAGCAGTCAGTAGCCTAATGACAGCCGACATTGTACAGTAAGTGATGTTTTATCATGTTAGGCTCTCATGACTTATGCAGTGAGCAGTTATTATCGATAAAGAAAAGAAAGAAAATGTTGTGTTTGCGTAAATTGATCAAAATACGTGAATTTTTTTTTTTTTTATATAGATGTGCCCATTATTACATTACCTATATGCTTACCTATATACTTACATCTGTCATGATCGGCGGTCTGGATGATGTTTGTTATTTTTTGTTAGTTTTGGACTCTTTTAGTTCCTGTTTGCGGTCCCTTGTTTGTTTAATTACCATGGCGACTTATTAGTTTCACCTGCCTCTGGTGTTCGGGACACGCACCTGGTCTAATCAAGACCGTAATTTAAGCCTGTCTTTGCCAGTCAGTCATCCTGGCGTCATTACTAAATTCATGCTGCTCGTTCCATGTCTGATTCCACAGTTGTGCTTGTTTCATGCGATACCATTGTTGAAGTTGTTCGATTCATGCCGTGTCCACATAAGTGTTGGTTGTTTCATGCCACAGTAAGTCTTGTTTCTTCCATGCCACAGTCCATGTTAAGTGTTTAGCTTCTATGTTTCCTGCGTTGTTTTTTTGTTCGTTAGCTTTTCGTGCGAACGGCAGGCTTTCTTTTTGTTTTAGTTCCTGTCTTTTAAGATGTGTAGGATTATTTAATTAATAAATGTCTTCCTCCCTTCAAGCCCTGTCTGTAATAGTCCGTTTGCATCCTGGGAGAACAAACCTCGCAGCAAACTGAGAACCCCCCCCCCGTTATGACAACATGATGTACATGAAACCTCAATAGAGGTTTTTTTTAAGGGCTTTAGAGGTAGAATAAAGCGGCTCCCATAGACTCTTTGTAAGCAGATTTTTGATCGCATTTATTTAATATTTAGAATGCCAAAAAATAATAACATCCTTCCTCATGTCCCTCATAACTCTCCTGAAGGAATCAATAAAATACTATCTGTCTATCTATCCATCTATCTATCTATCTGTCTGTCTATATATCTATCTATCTATCTATCTATCTATCTATCTATCTATCTATCTATCTATCTATCTATCTATCTATCTCTATCTATCTATCTATCTATCTATCTATCTATCTATCTATCTATCTATCTATCTATCTATCTATCTATCTATCTATCTATCTATCTATCTATCTATCTATCTATCTATCTATCCATCTATGTAATGATTGTGATCAATAGGCAAAATCCCATAAAACTGAAGCTCCCTTTTGAGAGAAGATAGAAAAAACACATTCTTGAAATGGTAAAAAGTAGAGTATTTTGGGTTAGCGTGAGGCAAGACTACATGTTGGTTGTCTGCAGGTGTACATGCACTATAGCTGCACCAATACACAAAAGTACGTACTATGTGCTCAAAGCTGTAGGCCTCATGGGGAATATTTCCAGTGAGGCTACCCACAATCGAGCATGTACTTGCGTTCACGTGTGATTGAGTGCATTCATTTATGCATGTTGAACGCATTCACACACACACAAGTTTGCCAAGTGTTTCTGGATCAGACAGAGAACAGCTTGTTCGAAATGTGTCCACATCGAGTTTTTTCAGATCTGGGAAAACACTCACACACACACACATACACACACACACACACACACACACACATACACATACACTTGTACTACCCTCATGCATATTAGACAGGTGTTATCAAAGCTGTCTGACTTGTTGCCGGGTGACTCATGTTATCTGTTGGCATCCCACTTCTCGGTATGTTACTAATGATATATCCCAGACATATTTTTAGCTTTGTTTGTTCAGGAGGCCAGATTAAGTGTGACACAATTACTTGACATATTATTGTTTGTTATGTACAGTGTGGAATAACTGTATTATTCTCTGTGGTTATGAAACCCCATATCATTTATACATACAATTTATGGTGCTGTACATATATTAATACAAACATGTTTGATGCAAATAATAATCCTTTAGAAATGGATTGGGATTTTTTTTTCAGGACATGCCCCACTAGTTCCTGGTCAAAAAATGGTATTTAGCACATTCAGATGTTAATCAAATCTACATTAACACTGTTAAAAAGATCAGTATTTCCCACAAAACGGCAATCTCGTTAAGGTGGCAGGGGTGGAGACAGGGTTGGGTTGGGGACACAACTGGGGATGGCATCATTGTATAATTTGCATGAAATAAAAGCATGGATTTTTTCAAAGGGTGATAAAATTATATTAGAAAGAAATATTTTTGACAAATTTGTGTTATCAGTTATTGGTATCAACATATCTTTTTCTAGTTAGGTTACATTGCTTTACTCTTGTTTTCAGTTTTTGCATTTGATGCTGAAGCTGCCCTCTGTGCACTCTTTTTTTTTTTTGTCCTGTCCAGCTTCTCAGGCAAATCATATTGTTGATGTAGATGTCCATATTGGCTGTTCAGAGAAGTGTTGGATACTTCTCTTGTTGCCTTATTTGAATTTGACTTTATTAAATGTATTTATATTATCATTTGTTGCAGCCGGGCTGGAGCAAGAGGGGATAGAAAGAGAAAAAAAGGAAGACAGAGGGAGAAATCGTGGGGAAAAGAGGGGGATTAGACAGAGAGACAAAAACAACAACAGCAAACACAACAGTAACAACAACAACAACAACAACAATAGAACAACACCAGCACATAGGATATGTACAAATAATCGTAAAAGTGATAGCAAAAAAGCAGTTAGCGAAATAAATAATAATACAGAAATGACAATGAGCATTTTTTCACTACAACTGGAGCAATACAAATACCAATAGAAATAGCGCTATTGATAATGAACAATACCAATAGTTTACCTCTATTATCAACGATACAGTTTATCAAATGCAACAATACATATACATAATGATAACTAGAGATAAAAAGTGAATACCAAAAGATAGAGGGGGAGAGAGAGAGGCAACCTATATTAATCTTGTAGATTGTTATAGTAACAATGGGTTAAGGTTTGTCAGTGTGCCATGTGTTACCCTCTGTTCACTCTAGGGTTATTGACATTTTATTCTCCCCTCTCAGAATGTTGGAATTTAATTTGCCCAATACCTGGACCATCCTTCAAATTAGAATCAAAAGCTTCTAACTTGAGGCTGTTTATCGATAGTTTTCACAATGAAGTTACTGTAAAACTATGCACACAAAGAATATAACTAATATACACATGATGGTCCCTATTCTCCCATTTTCACTTAAGTGTTTTTTTCTGCGCGCTTGAAGTTACGCACTTGTCTCTTACTTTTATTCTCCCATCCAGCCTGCAGACACGCCCGCCCTGCTTGAGATAAGCAAAAGTGCTTAAGCCTAGAGTAAAGGCGGGCTCATTACAAATGTGGCGGATATTATCCCGGCACCTTTGTTTTGGCTACAACATGTATCGTGGAGTTTTACTAACACGTGTGAATGTCATCGAAATGAAAACCATTGAAAAGATAACACTTTAAGTTTTGAAAAGCCCGATCAATCCAGGCAATACTTGCCACGTGTACATGTGACGTCATGGCGATGTATTGTGTGTATGCACGTGCAACTGCCACTTCTTCAGGCTGGATGTTTATTGTAACCACGCTGATGTTGTGGGTGATGTCAGGAGTTTTGTTTGTTAAGCCGTGATGCGTCAGGATTGTTTGATATTACCTGTCAAAAAGTCAATGAAAACAATGGATGGTCGAGTATATGTATTGTCTTTCAAATAGCAATATAGTTCAAAGATGACCTCACGGTCGAGCCAAACATCATTGTGTATTGAAGGTCCTTTAGTCCAAAACTCCCAGGATGTCCAAACACAGCCGATACACAGTCTTCTTTCACTGTGGCCACACACTACCATGAATTGATTAACGTGGACGCCGACTTAAACAAATTCAAAAACTTTTTCGGGTGTTACCATTTAGTGGTCAATTGTACGGAATATGTACTGAACTGTGCAATCTACTAATAAAAGTCTCAATCAATCAATCAAACTACTTCTCTTCCACTTAAACAGATGAGACACCAATGTGCATTTACATTTTTCATAGTTAATTCAGAGCATTCAGCATTATAAGAATTTCATCCTCATATCAATAAATGTTGTGGTGAAGAAGGAGCTGAGCCGGAAGGCAAAGCTCTCAATTTACCGGTCGATCTACGTTCCCATCCTCCCCTATGGTCATGAGCTTTAGGTCATGACCGAAAGGATAAGATCACGGGTACAAGCGGCCGAAATGAGTTTCCTCCGCCGTGTGGCGGGCTCTCCCTTAGAGATAGGGTGAGAAGCGCTGCCATCCGGGAGGAGCTCAAAGTAAAGCCGCTGCTCCTTCACATCGAGAGGAGCCAGATGAGGTGGTTCGGGCATCTGGTCAGGATGCCACCCGAACGCCTCCCTAGGGAGGTGTTTAGGGCATGTCCAGCTGGTAGGAGGCCACGGGGAAGACCCAGGACACGTTGGGAAGACTATGTCTCCCGGCTGGCCTGGGAACGCCTCGGGATCCCCCGGGAAGAGCTAGACGAAGTGGCTGGGGAGAGGAAAGTATGGGTTTCCCTGCTTAGGCTGTTGCCCCCGTGACCCGACCTCTGATAAGCGGAAGATGATGGATGGATGGATCAATAAATGTTTACAGGTACCTCAATATACAGTAATTCTTCAGAATTTTGTGCGTCTCATTATTTTAGAATGGTGGCGTACACTGCATCAAAACTTCAAGTGCAATATAATGTTTCACTTTCATGGGGGACAGGACTCGCAGCCTCAGAAGTACGTAAGAACAAAAGTACCGAAGTTATTGGTAAAATACGTGCAAGGAATTTGACAGACAAGGCCCACATTTGAGGGTTGCTCCACCCAAAGCACGCATCTTGAATGAAAGTGTTTACGCTGCAAAAAAGAGCTGACAAAATATTGGATTTAAAAAAGACTTGATATTTTGGGGTTAAAAAAATTGTGAAATTATCTGTCCATGCAGTTACTTCATTTTACTTGAGAAGACAACTTAAATTAAGATGTGTACATCTAGAAATTAGGAGGGTGTTTAAGAAAGAGACACATTTTGTTGTTAAAATAAGCATTATTAACCTTGCAATTCTTAAATTAGACACCCTTAGGATGTTGCAGCATATTTAAACAAGATTTGAGAAAAACAACATATCTTACATTATTTGAAAAGCTATTTTCTCAATTTTGACATTTTAAACTGGAATAGACAAAATATCAATGACTAAAAATAAGTATAAAGCTCCTAAAACTAGGGATAATTTAGAGATAAAATGTAAAATCTTGGCAAGTGGCAAATTATTTGCTTTGCAACGACAGACATAAGTCGAGTGGGAGAATGCTGCACGGCCAGAATCCGAGCAATTGCGCTGCTTTTTTCAGTAACCCACATGGGAGAAAATACGCCATGTGCACATTCACATAGAAATCATGATAAATGGACATCACACATTTTTTCTCTCCAAAGACTATACTATTTGATTTTAAGATATGCTGAGAGATAAATACGCTTGTGTGATATTTTCCATTTATATTGTTTTTACACTCAGTCACGACTGACATAATCTAATTTCAGAAACATCCATCCATCCATCCATCTTCTTCCGCTTATCCGAGGTCGGGTTGCGGGGGCAGCAGCCTAAGCAGGGAAGCCCAGACTTTCCTCTCCCCAGCCACTTCGTCTAGCTCTTCCCGGGGAATCCCGAGGCGTTCCCAGGCCAGCCGGGAGACATAGTCTTCCCAACGTGTCCTGAGTCTTCCCCTTGGCATCCTACCGGTCGGACGTGCCCTAAACACCTCCCTAGGGAGGCGTTCGGGTGGCATCCTGACCAGATGCCCGAACCACCTCATCTGGCTCCTCTCGATGTGGAGGAACAGCGGCTTTACTTTGAGCTCCTCCCGTATGGCAGAGCTTCTCACCCTATCTCTAAGGGAGAGCCCAGTCCACTCGGCGGAGGAAACTCATTTTGGCAGCTTGTACTCGTGATCTTGTCCTTTCGGTCATAACCCAAAGCTCATGACCATAGGTGAGGATGGGAACGTAGATCGACCTGTAAATTGAGAGCTTTGCCTTCCGGCTCAGCTCCTTCTTCTGCACTACGGATCGATACAGCGTCCTTAATACTGAAGACGCCGCACCGATCCGCCTGTCGATTTCACAATCCACTCTTCCCTCAATCGTGATCAAGACTCTGAGGTACTAGAACTCCTCCACTTGGGGCAGGGTTTCCTCCCCAACCCGGAGATGGCACTCCACCCTTTTCCGGGCGAGAACCATGGACTCGGACTTGGAGGTGCTGATTATCATCCCAGTCGCTACACACTCGGCTGCGAACTGATCCAGTGAGAGCTGAAGATCCTGGCCAGATGAAGCCATCAGGACCACATCATCTGCAAAAAGCCGAGACCTAATCCTGCAGCCACCAAACCAGATCCCCTCAATGCCCTGACTGCGCCTAGAAATTCTGTCCATAAAAGTTATGAACAGAATCGGTGACAAAGCACAGTCTTGGTGGAGTCCAACCCTCACTGGAAATGTGTCCGACTTACTGCCGGCAATGCGGACCAGGCTCCGACACTGATCGTGCAGGGAGCGGACTGCCACAATCAGACAATCCGACACCCCATACTCTCTGAGCACTCCCCACAGGACTTCCCGAGGGACACAGTCGAATGCCTTCTCCAAATCCACAAAGCACATGTAGACTGGTTGGACAAACTCCCATGCACCCTCAAGGAACCTGCTGAGAATATAGAGCTGGAATCCAATTTCAGAAACATTGAATACAAATAATTTGCTTTCAATCGAGCTTGGGTTAAACATCTCAGACAATAGTATTCCTGATGATACAATCAGGAATACTATTATCAGTAGTCATGGAGGAGAGGTCAACTGGGTCGACCGGGAGATCAGGCATGAAAGTATACACATGCAATTCAAACACTTATCAGAATCTCCAGCTGAGGCAGCAGTGGTTCTGTTTTCCTAACCAGACATCAAAACATTTATCCAGACAAAACTGGGTCCAGTAAAAAGCACAAATGAATGTGGAGTCAGCAGCTTTTCTACATCCCCGTGTTTAGTCAGCTTCTGACCAGCGCTGCTAGTCATAGCCCCGCCCTTGACACGGAACTCATGTATATTATTATGTGCTATTCATGGTCTTAATGGTGTCTTTAAAGGGATTAATTGTTATTTTAAAAGTGTATCATTAATGCTTTGTTCAGTCAATGACAAAAAATGTTGTGCCACAAGGGCACAGAATCCTGTGGACTCGCACTTTGAGGAAACTGCACAGGCACACTTAGTGCACTTTAATAGGTTGTTCTTGGCAACAGGGAAATGCTTTTCAAACAATTTAATGCTGACTTTAATAGTTGAAGTTTGGTCCAAACTAGAAGTGTGATTTTTTTTTTGTGTGTGTGATCTGAAATAGGTGTCAGTCAGGATTGGGCATAGTTGGAATTTGGATGATTCAGATTCCAAATGCTCGTTTCGATTTCAGTTTCCAATTATTCCGAGTTTTTAAAAAGCAGGGTCAATATTTTTTGTATGAACTTTGCTATGAATATCTTACAATGCTTTTTTCAACCTGCATATAAATATCAAACATTACAACTTGAATATAGGTATTATTAAGTTTCTTTCCAGAGGAGTAGACTTTCACAAATGTTTTACGTTTTAATATTTGAAAACATTATTCATTTTTTACTTTTTAAATACAGCGGATACCTCGGGATACTAGTTTAATTGGTTATGTGATGCCGCTCGTAACGTGATAAGTAATAATAATGTACAGGATTTACTTTGGAGCTTGGACCTGTACAGTGTCTTCTTGGAGATACTTTTTCAGTCAAACACACCATCAGCAACTTCTCCATATTCTCATGGCCATTTATATATCATTCCAACGTCCTAAACTGGCGTTCCCAACTCATTCTGCTTCAGTACGGTGCAGACTCGCAGTGCTACGCTCTAACTGCTTCACCAGTTCAGCTCCACGGTCTTTCAAATTGTTGATAATTTGTTTCTTTATATAAATGAATATCATCTACTTCTTCTTAGCACTGTTCTTCACACTCACTTTCTTCCTTCTACTTGTTGGAAAAACAAATATATGTCGATATCTTGCCATAAGCTATAATTGATTGATTGGTTGACATCATCTATGCCAGAAAACATTGAATTCGACATTCTATCCTTTAGTACAGTGGTTCTTTTTAATCAAGTACCCCTTAATCAGAGCAAATCATTTTTGGTTGAAAAAAAGAGATAAAAAAGTAAAATACAGCACCATGTCATCCGTTTCTGATTTATTAAATTGTATAACAGTGCAAAATATTGTTCATTTGTAATGGTCTTTCTTGAACTCTTTGGAAAAAAAAAAATAAAAATAACAAAAACTTTTTGAAAAATAAACAAGTGATTCAATTATAAATAAAGATTTCTACACATAGAAGTAATCATCAACATAAAGTGCCCTCTTTGGGGATTGTAATAGAGATCCATCTGGATTCATGAACTTAATTCTAAACATTTCTTAACAAAAAAAGAAATCTATAACATCAATATTTATGGAAGATGCCCACAAAAAATCTCGCTGTCAACACTGAATACTACATTGTTGCTTTTCTTTTCACAGTTTATGAACTTACATTCATATTTTGTTGAAGTATTATTCAATATATATATTTATAAAGGATTTTTGAATTGCTACTATTTTTAGAATATTTAAAAAAAATCTCACGTACCCCTTGGCATACCTTCAAGTACCCCCAGGGGTACACGTACCCCCATTTGAGAACCACTGATCTATGCCAACTAGTGCTGGGGAGGTTCATAACTCAGATTTTTGCTCACAACCTAAAGCCGAAAATTTGCTGAGAGATGCAGCTATCCCAACAAAACTCGTAAAATAACGTTATTTGTATCCCAAGTTTATGTGTTAAGAGTGTTTGACCTAGATGGTCAAACAAACAAAAAATAACAACTTGTAAAACCTAGTCCAGATTAACAGTATAATGTTTGTTGACTCAGTGTTGACATAATACAACATAACAATAATTGTTATTGTTTTATTTACCTGGTTATGACTACAAATGCAGAGGTATTGATCATATTGCACACTCCTTTGCACAAAATACTTGCATCGCAAATATCGCACATTTTGTTGTTTTTTTAAACTTTCGGGGTGCTGGAGCCTATCTCAGCTGCATTTGGGCGGAAAGTGGGGTACACCCTGGACAAGTCGCCACCTCATCGCAGGGCCAACACAGATAGAGAGACAACATTCACACTCACATTCACACACTAGGGACCATTTAGTGTTGCCAATCAACCTATCCCCAGGTGCATGTCTTTGGAGGTGGGAGGAAGCTGGAGTACCTGGAGGGAACCCACGTGCCAAATTATGCCATACTTGCAGACATACTTTCTTCTTCTTCTTTGGTGGTGTGTGTCATTCTTCTTTGTTATATTTGTTGGCTATTTATTTCATTTGGCGCACCGAGCGTGAAACCATTGATATGTAAAATCAAAGATGAGTTGATGCATCAGTGTGCTGTAGCAACCATGCTAAGTGACATGCCTACTTGGCAGCTGTCTTAGGAGGGGCGAATTTCCCATTAAGGGCAATGCGATACAATGTATTGTGTGGTGAGTTGTTTTTCCGTTGCTTATTTTCTGTACTCTTTGGCACACCATATTTACTCTGTCCCTGATCCACAGTATGGAGTGCAGCTGGTGCAAAGCAGGAGCAAACACCTGAAATTGATTAATGGAGTCTTTTTAACCTGGGTGCTGATGCCATGCGAGCGCCGGAACTTTGTGTCTCACCACCGTATTGCTCGCATGCGTACGCTCCTTCGGCTCAGTGGCAAACCTTGGTTTGACTCGTGCTCCTCGCCAGGTTTTATTGTATCTCTAGCCTTGTCTAGCTCTTTTAGTTTGTTGTTGTTACTTTTTTCTAGAAGTGTTTTTTTCCCTAGCCTTGTCTAGCGTTTTATGTTTATACTTAGCACTTTTGGTTTACTTTTTCCATATAGTATTTTCCTGGCTGTGTCCCGCGCTTTTGGTTAGTTTTTTGGTAGCAACTATTTCAGTTCGTTCATGGTGTGTTTTGTGCTCCACCATCGCCTTTTGTTATATATATATATTTGGCAACCTTACGTCCAAATAAAGACGAACTTTGTTTGCTACCATCTACGTCTCTGCATCCTTGGGGTCCACGCACTTCTACACCTAACATATTGTATAATGAAAATAAATCATAACTTGCTGGTTTCTTAACCTTTTTTTCATGCACTTTACTTTATTGTCAATATAAAAGCATGCTATTAAAGCATATTTTATTTAATATAAGAATAAAACAACTTTACTTATGAAAGATAATTAACAATGTCCTTGTTTCAACCGTAGGACATATTTTACCACAGTATGCAGCACAATATTTATTTATTTCATTTTAGCACAGATAACTGTATTCCTTTTCCGTTTGAACTATGACGTCAACCTAAGATTTGCGGATGCTTTCAACTTGTTTTAACTAATATGCGCTGTAATATTGGCACATATATACAAATATTACGTCCCCTAATTGCTATGCCGATGTTAAATAGCAGACAGCATCAAGAAATGATGTTCGATTATTCTACGGACATGACGCTACTTCCAAGAATGTATCGGGTCGAATGCAAGGAAAGGCGGCAGAAGAGTTTTTTTCGTCTGAATTTATGGACGAAAGTCATTAAGAAAAAAGGTCTCAAAGTTAATTCAAAAGTCTCTGTGGATTGATGGAGCGAGTTTTAAATCCAAAGGAAAAGACAGTCCCGTGACTGATATCCAGATAAAGGTTGCTATTGTTCTGGAAAATGTTGCCTCTTGTGCGGAAAGTTAATCGGTTGGCTTGCACAAATGAAGCATGAAGAGGTTTGTGTATGCTTTATTATTCACCTTTAATATGCCTATTTCATTCTCTTTAATCTCATTTGTATTTTGTTTGGGAGTTCGAACTAAGCTGACATTTTACATTTCTTTAGCTACCTTCTTAGATAAATCTGTTTTCTTTTTTCTTCCGTCGATGGACTTCAAAATGTTCTGTTCTTTTAATATGTGATATATGTCCTCTTCATTAAAATTATTGCTACGTTTGTATTTAATGGTATCTACTTCTGGGTTGTTACCCACACGTTAAGACTGGCGCATGCGCGATAGGAAGGGTCCTCTCCGGCCGCACAGAACCCCTCTAGAGATCTGTTTTCCAATCACACAACCCAGGTGTGTTAGTCACACTTTTCAAAAACTGAACATGATTCAATCAAGGTGTTTCCATGGTTATTTAGAGCCAAACTATTTAAGAAATCTGACTAATTTAGTGCATTGATACACACTGAGTATTTTTGCCTCAAAGTCTGGAAATACTGGCAGCACGGTGGCGCAGTGGTTTGTGTGTGTGCCTCACAATACGAAGGTCCTGAGTAGTCTTGGGTTCGATCCTGCGCTCGGGATCTTTCTGTGTGGAGTTTGCATGTCCTCCCCGTGAATGCGTGACAAACACCACCAAAGAAGAAGCAGAAAGTGTGTGTGTAAGTACGGCATAATTTGGCACGTGGGTTCTCTCCGGGTACTCCGGCTTCCTCCCACCTCCAAAGACATGCACCTGGGGATAGGTTGATTGGCAACACTAAACTGGCCCTAGTGTGTGAATGAGAGTGTGAATGGTGTCTGTCTATCTGTGTTGGCTCTGCCATGAGGTGGCGACTTGTCCAGGGTGTACTCCGCCTTCTGCCCAAATGCAGCTCTGATAGGCTCCAGCACCCCCCGTGATTCCAAAAGGGACAAGCGGTAGAAAATAAATGGATGGATGGAGTCTGAAAATGCATCACAGCAATATATACTTTTGGAACAGAATTATTGAGTGAAAAACTGACAATATCTCCATGCAGAACTTTTCAAAAACCTGAACAAAAACTTTTTTTTAAAAGATTGTTTTATTTACGCTTGTTCCATCAGAATCACGTAATTCCCATAAAATCCTAATCAATAAATATCTCGCTCTTTTGTGCATTTTGTCATGGGAATAACAATACAAGATAAATGTATGTCTTTTTTCAACTTAAAGTCTGATCATACACATTATTAACTATAGGCTAATCACAGCAAATGTTTGTTTCATCCCAGGCTATACTATATAACGTTTCTAAGCCATAGATGACCTTATTCCAGAAACAGCAATGAGTTTTTAGCATAAAATCAGAAAATTACATTAAGCACATTCCAGTGATTGAGTTGTTAAAACATGATTTAGAAAAAAATCTACAAATATAGTTTAGCAGGACCTTGTGGAGATGTTAACTGGTTAAAATGTGATGAAATATACAGAAAAATAATTAAGTGAACTAACATTTGTTCTTCTCGATGGCCTGTAGAAGATATAAATGAGGAAACGCCCTTTGGAACTCTTTTTGAAGAGGGGGGAATGTGTTTGCGTGACGACACTGAGTGAACAACCAGTGGCACCACTAATGTGTGAATTTTAACTTTTAATCTGAATTTTGAATTTGTTTTCAAAGAAAAATCTTGTCTTTCCTGGAGAATATGAGATTAAGCAATATTTGCCCGAAAGATACTGATGTTGATTTTAAAAACACACTATAAGATGTTGTTTATCTTTGTGCAAGTGTGTACAAAAGTTCATTAATTACTTAAGTTCAATCATGAATAACTAAGTGGAAACTTCCTGGATAAATCGATATTGTTAATCGTCATAAATGCATAGAACGTTTCCGCACTTTCACACTATACGCCAGGGGTTGGGAACCTTTTTGGCAGTGAGAGCCATGAAAGCCAAATATTTCAAAATGTATTTCCGTGAGAGCCATATAATATTTTTTAACACTGAATACAACTAAATGCGTGCATTTTTAAGACCAACATTTTTAGAGTATAATAAGTCTCTCATTCTTTTTAATAACATTGTTATTCTAAAGTTAACCAATAATAAATATAATACTTCTTACCATTAATGCGACATCTTGAACAGGTGCGATAGAAAGATAGAAAACGGATGGTTGGATAAAAATGCATGAGAATGTTTTATAATTTGAACGTTATTTTTAACAGTGTGATTACTAGCGGAATTATTAATTATTTATCGTGTTAAGCAGTGTCAGCTAAGATTTATCTGAGAGCCAGATGCATTCATCAAAAGTGCTACATCTGGCTCTAGAGCCATAGGGTCCCTACCCCTGCTATACACCCTTACTAGAGGCAGCCATCTACATCGTGACCACTCCTGAGCCTGCGTCCCATGCCCAATTGTTCATGAGTTGCACTGATTTGAGATAATGCATCTCATGGGACTATACATGGCAGTGGCATCCTGATCTCTGAGTCAAACATAAGCTGATCTGAATTAACACAAACAAAATGCCTTCTGTTAACAATTAGCTTTCCCTGGTCTTGATGTTTTTTTTTTTTTATCATCACCTGATATTTTCTTGAGGCGCATTCTTGCAATTTATTGCCACATGATTTAGTCCGTCCCAGAAAGTAATGACCATGTAGACTTGGACAGTTGACTCAGTCCATCTGCATTTTGAAACATTATCTACTCATAAAATATGCTTGTCAACAAAGGCAGTTGGTACTTAAGTGAAACACTCATGCATGACTAAGAGAAACATCTTGTGTTACCTTATTCTTTGCCTTGAAATAGCAAAATCCGTTACTGTCAGTCATCCTGTTTCACTACCTGGTAAGATATAACTTTGGTCAGCAGAGCAGAAGTAGTGTCACCGCTAGCTGCTTGGCAACTTAGGGAATTACCTGAACGTGTGCATATGAATATCAAGTTAAGTGAATTATATTTATATAGCGCTTTTTTCTAGTCACTCAAAGCGCTTTACATAGTGAAACCCAATATCCAAGTTACATTTAAACCAGTGTGGGTGGCACTGGGAGCAGGTGGGTAAGTGTCTTGCCCACGGACACAACGGCAGTGACTATGATGGCGGAAGCGGGGATCGAACCTGGAACCCTCAAGTTGCTGGCACGGCCTCTCTACCAACCGAGCTATACCGTCCCAAGGATGCATGAAGTACTGTACATACAAGCTTGCTTTACCATAGTGGTTTGATAGTAAACAGCCAGCTCAAAACTCCTAAAATCACCTTTAAACTCGCTCATAAACACATTATAGTATAATTGACTGTCTGAGAATGTACATTGTTGATAGTGTAACTATACGTCTGAACACACCTCATACGTACCTGGTCTGTTGTTCTGTAGCTCAATGGCCGAGTCTGTGGTGTGGCCATTGAGCCATGTTTCTGAGATTGTGTTGTCCAGGATGCAAACATAGGCCAGGATGATGGATGGAATAGTCGGCTTGCACAGGTTAGCCTGCGGTTGCAGCAGAGTAGTGGTGGTCGGGGTTGAGGTGGGCAGCTGTTGGACATGTAGCTTGCCTTGCTCTGGTTTTAAAGTCCATAAAGCGCTGGTGCGAATGTCGAACATGCCATGCTGCCATGTCGAAATGTTTATTCTCCACTATACAGACGTGTGGTGGAGTACAAACAGTGTGCATATTGTACCAGGAGGTTCTGTTGAACTCAAACTGTTCAAAACCTCTCCCACTTGTAGAAACCCCGTTTCCATATGAGTTGGGAAATTGTGTTAGATGTAAATATAAACGGAATACAATGATTTGCGAATCCTTTTCAACCCATATTCAGTTGAATGCACTACAAAGACAAGATATTTGATGTTCAAATGCATAAACTTTATTTTTTTTTTGCAAATAATAATTAACTTAGAATTTCATGGCTGCAACATGTGCCAAAGTAGTTGGGAAAGGGCATGTTCACCACTGTGTTACATCACCTTTTCTTTTAACAACACTCAGTAAACGTTTGGGAACTAAGGAAACTAATTGTTGAAGCTTTGAAAGTGGAATTTGTTCCTATTCTTGTTTTATGTAGTGCTTCAGTCGTTCAACAGTCTCGGGTCTCCGCTGTCGTATTTTACGCTTCATAATGCGCCACACATTTTCGATGGGAGACAGGTCTGGACTGCAGGTGGGCCATGAAAGTACCCGGACTCTTTTACTACGAAGCAACGCTGTTGTAACACATGGCTTGGCATTGTCTTGCTGAAATAAGCAGGGGCATCCATGATAACGTTGCTTGGATGACAACATATGTTGCTCCAAAACCTTTATGGACCATTCAGCATTAATTTTGCCTTCACAGATGTGTAAGTTACCCATGCCTTGGGCACTAATGCACCCCCATACCATCACAGATGCTGGCTTTTGAACTTTGCACCTATAACAATACGGATGGTTATTTTCCTCTTTGTTCCTGAGTACACCACGTCCACAGTTTGAAAATATAATTAGAAATGTGGACTCGTCAGACCACAGAACACTTTTCCACTTTGCATCAGTCCATCTTAGATGATCTCGGGCCCAGAGAAGCTGGCGGCGTTTCTGGGTGTTTTTGATAAATGGGTTTTGCTTTGCATAGTAGAGTTTTAACTTGCACTTACAGATGTAGCGACCAACTGTAGTTACTGACAGTGGTTTTATGAAGTGTTTCTGAGCTCATGTGGTGATATCTTTTACACACTGATGTCGGTTTTTAATGCAGGGAGGGATCAAAGGTCCGTAATATCATCGCTTACGGGCAGTGATTTCTCCAGATTCGCTGAACCTTTTGATGAGTTTACGGACCGTAGATGGTACAATCCCTAAATTCCTTGCAATAGCTTGTTGAGAAATGTTGTTCTAAAACTGCTCGACAGTTTGCTTGCAAAGTGGTGACCCTCACCCCATCCTTGTTTGTGAATTACTTAGCATTTCATGGAAGCTGCTTTTATACACAATCATGGCACCCACCTGTTCCCAATTAGCTTGCGCACCTATAGGATGTTCCAAATAAGTGTTTGATGAGCATTCCTCAACTTTATCAGTATTTATTGCCACTTTTCCCAACTTCTTTGTCATGTGTTGCTGGCATCAAATTCTTAAGTTAATGATTATTTGCACAAAAAAAATGTTTTAGCAGTTTGAACATCTATGGGTTGAAAATTATTTACAAATCATTGTATTCCGTTTATATTTACATCTAACACAATTTCCCAACTCATATGGAAACGGGGTTTGTATTTCACAAATAACACATTATAAACATGATAAAATAACTAGGGATTTATACACAACCACTTACTAGTGAAGTCATAGTCATAAAAATTACGCTTACAAAATGAAATTTTTGCAAAAAACAAGCCTTTCTCAGATACTGCAGCTTTTTTAGGCAATGTTCTGCTTCAAAACATGTTTCAAATATGTCAAGGAGAGTACCTGGGAGAGATTTTTTCCAGTTGTAACACTACAGTTATTGTTTGCATATACAATACTGAACACTAGGGGTGTCCTGATCCGTTATTGATATCAAATATTTGTCAGTAGTATGGGATTATATCGGTTTGCATTTAAAAATATCCAATATAAAAGCCAGTTAAAATCTAAATCCTCCAATAAGCACACATGGTTGGTCTTTTCTTGCATTATAGTTAAGTCACTTACAAAAGGTAAACATGGTAGGCTGGTAGGAGCTAGTATCTACACACCAGCTAAGTACACAATAGTGCATAAACTACACATATGTAAAAAGTGTAATTGAACACAATTGCAGTCCAAAACACCACAATTGTCAATATATAGTATCAAGTGATTATAGTTGCATATTACCCACTGATTAAAGTTTCTAAAGCAGCAGCGTACAACAAAGTACCCAGTAATGAAAGTGTCTGCATGGTTAAACTTACTCATTAAATTGTGGTCACTGGGTGTCACTAAAAAACATTTACCACTCCACTTAAGTCCATTCCAGAAGGTTAAAAACAACTTGGTCAGTGTTTTTCTTATCTACCATTGTTCTGATTGGGTAACTACACTTGGTCAAAACTTTTCTAAAATTCCACACTACAAAATGATAAAGGTATGCATTATTCCTACTTTTATTGTATCGGATCAGTATTGGGATCGTCCAATATTTAAGACTCTGGCATCCATATTAGATGAGATGTGAAAAGACTGTTTAGAGTACCTGATCACAAACTGCCCAGAGACTACAATCTCTATAACTAAAACTGGCACAATTTCAGAAATGTTTATTAATATGTGCTACCCCTGTTTTAAAAACTTTAACATATCTAACGTGTATTATTATCCACCTTGCTAACACTGTAGCTCATAGGTACACTGATAAAAGAGATCAGCTGCTGCTAACAAACTCAGAATCAATCAAACAAATCCCTCAATCACAAATGTCACAAAGGGCTGCACAAGCCACAAAGACATCCTCGGCTCAGATCCCACATCAGGGCAAGAAAAAAATCAATCCAATGGGAACTACAAGAAACCTTGGAAGGCACAACAGATCCTCACCCTTCCCCTCCCCGGGTGACCAGTGCAATGGATGCCGAGTGGGTTGATAGTGTAAGAGTCCAGTCCGTAGTGGGGCCAGCAGGAAATCCTCTTGCACGTAGACAAGTCGGGGCGCAGACACATCACCGACTGTTGCATAAGGAGTGGTCCACCCCGGGTCCCAACTTCTTGTAAACATCCAATCGATTGGGAGGCCAGCAGGGAGGTTATCGATAGAGCCCACATAATTTGGGAACAGTGCCATTACTGAATGCAGTAGGCCAGCAACAGTCGTAGTTGTGACAGCATTAATGTTGTGGCTGCTAATGCATTTGTTATTAGTAGCTGGTTGACAATGAGTCAGAACTTAAAATGTTATTAGGTGATCGGACATTACTTCAGTGTACGGGAGTAGGCCTATTTTCTGTTGCGATGCATGGGTTCTTTTAATATTTGTTTAATAAATGAGAAAAATTTACGCTCCATTTGGCTCATAAAGTCTTCACCAACAAACAATAATTGATTTCACAAACATAGCACCACAATGGGTTAAACAGTTCAACAGACAGCTAAACATAGGAAACAAATAGTTTATTTGTGCCTGTTTCTCTTCCTAAGTTTTCCAGATGTATGTGTGAAGGTCTTTGGACTCCGACCCCAGACACGGAAGTCGTGATAGTACAAAAGTACTACAGGCTATGGCAAAGTAAAAACCAGGGTAAATGGAAAGAGCTCTGAAAAAAGTCGGGAACGAAATGGGTTGTACTTGTATCGCGCTTTTCTACTTTTTTTTTTTTAAAGTACTCAAAGCACTTTGACACCATTTCCACATTCACCCATTCACACACACATTCACACACATGGCAGGAGCTGCCATGCAAGGCGCTAACCAGGCCCCGTCAGGAGCAAGGGTAAAGTGTCTTGCTTAAGGACATAATGGACGTGACTAGGATGGTAGAAGGTGGGGATTGAACCAGTAACCCTCAGATTGCTGGCACGGCCACTCTCCCAACTTGGCCACACCGTCCCCAACTATACTCACAACTAAAAGCGCCTTAAAGAGTGGGTATTTTGTCATAAGCTTTAAAAGCAAACATGTTATGTTGCAAACAGAAACAGACCCACAAGAGGAGTCCTGGAAGAAAACTGACCAAAATAGTCCATTGGGATGCATGCATGCTATGACAATAAGATCATTAAATCTAATAAAAGATTGATTAGAGTGTGACATTATTTGGGTGTATTTTTGCAGGTATAACATTTTATACCACAGCCCCTTGAGCTTAGGTTAGTCTTCGTGTGAAGACAGCAAACAAGTAATAATAATAATAATAATAATAATAATAATAATAACTTAGATTTATATCGCGCTTTTCTAAACACTCAAAGTAGTTTTCTTTCCCCCGTAGCTGTAATCACAAAGAATCTGCTACCACCACAGAGCAGCTCGGCATTATGGGCCACCACTTAATTGCTCATGACCATCAATTAGCGAGCTGAATGAGTGTTTATTTCTAAAGCCTGTAATGGAATGCTATTTCATATGCAAGCTTGGTGTTAGGTCACATGTTGGCAAGTGGTTTAGCTTTAAAGGACAAAACAGGGACGCTTATAATTACAGCTTTTATCCATGATGAGGTACTGCTAATGTGAAAGTCTAAAGCTACTGCCACTGCAATACGGATATTTGAATACAACAAACATTTGTATGTGTTTTGGCCTTATATCCACACGCAAACTTAGGTTTTCATCCAACAATTTTTGGAAAACGTCAGCTGGGGTGACGTTTTTTAAAAAGTGCTGCTTCTCTGGGTATCGATCTGATTGCAAGTAAATACAGGATTAGTATGTCCGATACTGATACCGATACTTTTGACTTGAAATATCATGATCATTGAATAACTTTGTGAATTTGCTTCTAGGAGTTGATTATTATAATGAGAACACAGGAACACTATTTCATGGAGACAAAATGTTTTAAAACTAAATTCCACAATCTAAAATGATGTAATAGTATATAAAAAAGGAGTTCCCCGCATTACATTCTAGTAAAAAGCTTTGTTTGGCAAGTTGCATGATAGCAAAAAAGCAACAATGTAACTAAAATATATACCTTAAAATACAACTAATAACTGTTATAAGCAAATGTTTGTGAAAAATAATGTCAGTAGATCAGGGAGGGTAGGGGTAAAGCGTGTCTTAATGAGCAGAGAAAGGGACGCTGCTGTGGCGTAATCTCTGAAAAAAATTTAATAACATCCGTGCATTATCTAGTGCTTGTCCCTCTGTGGGTTGCGGGGGGGGCTAGAGCCTATCCCAGCTGCACTCGAGCAGAAGGCAGTGTACATCCTGGACAACTCGCCATTCAAGAAATGTATCGATTCCATCACGGCAATATCAATCTGATACCAATACCCATCTTGGTATTTATTCTATCCAGTAGAGATGCGCGGACAGGCAATTATATCACCCGCAACCGCATCACTAAAGTCGTCATCAACCAACATTTTATCGAAGCCACACCCACCCGCCACCTGCCTGTTGTTATATATCTAAAATAGACGATGCGAGGCATTAGTGAGGTTAGAAAGTGTAACTCCCTCCAAATAACACAGACACAATGGCTTTCTTGAACTGATTTATTTGAAGGCTTACTTTCCCTTCAAATTCACCGTGAAAACTGTAATAAATAAAGTACGTTACAAACGTAAAAATGATAACATGCACAGCATGTGGATTAAACATTTTACCAAGTAAAATACTGACAAATGACAAATACCTCGTTGGCTATATTTCCAACAAAGACAAATCATTATTTCCTCTAGATTTTCCAGAACAAACATTTTAAAAGAAATTCAAAAGACTTTGAAATAAGAATTATATTTGATTCTACAGATTTTCTACATTTGCCAGAATATATATTGTTTAATTTAATCATTATAAGTTGGAAGAAATATTTCACAAATATTCTTCGTCGAAAAAACAGAAGCTAAAATGAAGAATTAAATTAAAATGTATTTAATATTTTTTAGAATAAGAAAAAAGAAATTACTTGAACATTGATTTAAATTGTCAGGAAAGGAGAGGAAGGAAGGGTATACGTGTTTAAAAATCCTAAAATCATTTTTAAGGTTGTATTTTTTCTCTAAAATTGTCTTTCTGAAAGTTATAAAAAGCAAAGTAAAAAAAAAATGAATTTATTTAAACAAGTGAAGACCAAGTCTTTAAAATATGTTCTTGGATTTTCAAATACTATTTGAGTTTTGTCCATCTTAGAATTAGAAATGTCGAGCAAAGAGAGACCAGCTTGCTGGTGAATAAATACAATTTAAAAAATAGAGGCAGCTCACTGGTAAGTGCTGCTATTTGAGCTATTTTTAGAACAGGCCAGCGGGCAACTCATCTGGTCCTTACGGGCTACCTGGTGCCCGTGGGCACCGCGTTAGTGACCCTGGCTCTATAGTATATTGATGAACAGAGGCACCTGCTCAGTGGCCTAGTGGTTAGAGTGTCTGCCCTGAGATCGGTAGGTCGTGAGTTCAAACCCCGGCCGAGTCATACCAAAGACTATAAAAATGAGACCCATAAACTCCCTGCTTGGCACTCAGCATCAAGGGCTGGAATTGGGGCTTTTAATCACCAAAAATGATTCCCGGGCGCAGGCACAGCTGCTGCTCACTGCTCACGTCAATGGGGTGATCAACGGTGATGGGTCAAATGCAGAGGATAATTCCACCACACCTAGTGTGTGTGTGACAATCATTGGTACTTTATTTGAGTATAATGTTCATCACATCAATCAGCTGTAGGTTTTTTTGCAAGCTTGTGTTTGGACACAATCTGGGTGGAAGCCAGTCAATCAAAACAATGTATGATAACTCTGGAATGAATGACAAAAAAATGCAATCTTTTGACAGCAGTAATAGGCAGACATTTTTTAACACGGATTGGGGAAATGTGCATTTCCAATATCTGTGTGAGTATGGGCATGGCTTAGATCAGTGTCTCTTAATCTCAGGGGCCCACTGTTGGGCCATGAGCGCCTTTCAGAGGGCCGGCAAAAATATCTGTTTATCAGCTGTGTTCTATATGGGTTGCAGTAGCACTGAGTTGTAATACACTTTTCCACGACTTGTGGCAGTAATGAAAATCAAAAACAAATGGAAGATGTCTGGAACTAAAGTAGTAAACAAGTTTCTTGAGCGCAAAAAATATGACTAAAGTGGTGGAGCTGCATTTCTATTTACACTTACCATATTTTTCGGACTAAGTCACAGTTTTTTTCATAGTTTGGCTGGGGGTGCGACTTATACTAGGGAGCGACTTTTGTGTGAAATTATTAACACATTACCGTAAAATATCAAATAATATTATTTAGCTTATTCACGTAAGAGACTAGACGTATAAGATTTCATGGGATTTAGCGATTAGGAATGACAGATTGTTTGGTAAACTTATAGCTTGTTTTATATGTTATAGTTATTTGAATGACTCTTACCATAATATGTTACGTTAACATACCAGGCACCTTCTCAGTTGGTTATTTATGCCTCATATAATGTACACCTATTCAGCCTGTTGTTCACTATTCTTCATCTATTTTAAATTGTCTTTCAAATTTCTATTCTTGGTGTTGAGTTTTATCAAATAAATGTCCCCAAAAAATGCAATTTATACTCCAGTGCGACTTATATGTTTTTTTTTCCTTTTTGTTATGCATTTTCGGCAGGTGCGAGTTATACTCCGGAGCGACTTATACTCCGAAAAATACGGTAAATTTGTTTTGGCGGTTTAAAGATATTCATTATTAAATTAGTTATTTTTAGCACAACACAGTTATATGTACATCTGTTTTTTATTAGTTATTTATCAATCCTAATCTATTCTAATCTAATAAACCTGAATTTAGCCCAAGGTTAATGAGTTGAATGAATAACAATATTTGTTTATTTTTATGATTAACACATGGTTTCATATAATTTGACAAGGTTGTAAACTGTAAGTATGTTAGATATGATTAGTGATTTTGATTAAAATCTAGACTAAGTTTACCAATTCAGTGTTGATATTTAAGCGGGCACCTCTGTAGTGGAAAAGTTGGGCCCCTAGGTCAAAAAGGTTAAAGGGGAACATTATCACAATTTCAAAAGGGTTAAAAACAATAAAAATCAGTTCCCTGTGGCTTGTTGTATTTTTTGAAGTTTTTTCAAAATTTTACCGGTCCCCGAATATCCCTAAAAAAAGCTTTAAAGGGCTTGATTTTTGCTATTTGCGATGCTACTATCCATTTCCCTGTGACGTCATACAGTGCTGCCATTGTAAACAAACAACGGCGAATACCACAGCAAGATATAGCGACATTAGCTCGGATTCAGACTCTGATTTCAGCAGTTTAAGCAATTCAACAGATTACGCATGTATTGAAACAGATGGTTGGAGTATGAAAGTATTGAAGAAGAAACTGAAGCTATTGAGTGAATAGCTATTGACGCTATTCATAGCCATAGCATGGCCGAATAGCTGCGTAAGCATCGCCGGTAAAATGTGCGGACCAAACGATCAGGACTTTCGCATCTTGTGACACTGGAGCAACTTAAATCCTTCGATTGGTAAAGGTTTTTATCGCATTAAATGTGGGTGGGAAGAAACTAAATATAGTTGCAAATGCATCTGCAGGTTATCCATACATCTCTGTACCATGTCTGCTTTAGCACCGCCGGTAAATAGCATGTTAGCATCAATTAGCGTAGCATGTTAGCATCGATTAGCTGGCAGTCAACATCAACAAAACTCACCTTTGTGAATTGGTTGACTTTATAGTTGCAAATGCATCTGCAGGTTATCCATACATCTCTGTGCCATGTCTGCTTTAGCACCGCCGATAAATAGCATGTTAGCATCGATTAGCTGGCAGTCACGCCGCAACCAAATATGTCTGATTAGCATATAAGTCAACATCAACAAAACTCACCTTTGTGATTTCGTTGAATTTATCGTTGCAAATGCATCTGCAGGTTATCCATACATCTCTGTGCCATGTCTGTCATCGCCGGTAAAATGTGGAGACACTGGCACATTCAATGGGGGTCTGGCAGCAGACACTTTCGCATCTTCGGGCCAGTAGTGCAACTTGAATCCCTCCCTGTTAGTGTTGTTACACCCTCAGACAACACACCGAGGAGGCATGATTTGTCCAAAGTTCCAAAAAATAGTCGAAAACAACAGAGCTGAGACCCGGTGTTTGTAATGTGTTGAAAATGAAAATGGCGGCTGTATTACCTCGGAGACGTCACGTTCTGACGTCATCGCAAAAAGAGCGATAAACAAAAAGGCGTTTAATTCGCCAAAATTCACCCATTTAGAGTTCGGAAATCGGTTAAAAAAATATATGGTCTTTTTTCTGCAGCATCAAGTTATATATTGACGCTTACATAGGTCTGGTGATAATGTTCCCCTTTAAGAACTCCTGGCTTTTATTGTTAAGGTGTTTGTTATGTGTCAATACATTGTCCTTTTTATGTTTTCTGTTTCAGATTCATCTTAACTTGCTGCTACAAAACTCCCTCTGCAAGCCCTTGGGAGGTCTAAGCAACCTCAAAAGGCCTCTGGTGTGAGGTTGGTCCATGGGAAGCCAAAAGATGAAGACATGTTTTGTGCTTCTGGCAGCACTGCTGTTGCCCACAATCCAACCATGTGAGTTATAGAAAATATTTTTGCTGATCTATTCTTATTAGATTCAAATACATGAGCTAAGAATGATAAGAATAATGTCAAATACTCAAAAACATTTTAGGAAAAAGTCTTTGTATTCCAGACTCATTTTTACTCTCCTTGCTTTTATTTTCTCATCAACTTATGCAATTTTTGACAGACGTCTACAATGTACTCAAAACTATGGCCTGCAGCATCTGCTTCAATAACTAAACATACAGCAGCTGTCAACAATTATGATGGATTGCACCCTTAAATACCATCTACAGTGCTCAATATGCTGCCGAGTTTAAAGCCCAGAATATTTAAAACAGCTTTTTGTTGCATTTTATAAGTCGTACCTCCAGCTACGTTCTGGAAGATTGACAAGAGGAATATTTGCCTGAGAGTACACAAGATCATTAACCGCATTATCTGTGTCTAAGCATACATGAATCCTCATGAGCACAACACTTATGTGTGCAGATTTGTAAGTGTCTCATGTTGAGTATTTTGGAGGTTTCTGCAGCAGTTTTGACTGGCAGTCCACAATCGGTCCCCAAATTTGGCTGGAGGATTGAAAGGCAAAACCCCAATTTAAAGATGCGGTCCGTAATTCACTTTTAGTGTATGGAAGCCTAAGAATAAACATTCAACATGGACACAAGGAAGTAGTGGCACAGACATGGGAACTCTAATTCAAACGACGGAAACATATTCCTGAATCCCAATTTTCGACCTTACCTCTTGTTTTAGCCTTTAACCCTTGGTTTTGCGCATTCATGTTGAGCAAGTGGTGTTCTGAATGTCCTTTAAGGTTAAGGGAAGTAAAAGTACATACATGTAAGTACTTATAAGCATTACTGATTACAGGTGTTGCACTCGTGTTTTATCATGTATTTCATCTTTCACTAGTCAACATAAATGTGAAGTGAATTATATTTATCTAGCGCTTTTTCTCTAGTGACTCAAAGCGCTTTACATAGTGAAACCCGATATTTAAGTTACATTTATTATTATTTTTTTTAAACCAGTGTAGGTGGCACTGGGAGCAGGTGGGTAAAGTGGCTTGCCCAAGGACACAACGGCATTGAATAGGATGGCAGAAGCGGGGATTGAACCTGGAACCCTCAAGTTGCTGGCACGGCCGCTCTACCAACCGAGCTATACCGCCCCTATGGCCATGTTTTGAATGTTGTTAATCATGTTAAAGTACCGAGTATTGTCACATTGGCGTAGTGGGTAGAGCGGCCGTGCCAGAAACCTGAGGGTTGCAGGTTTGCTCCCCGCCTCTTGACATCCAAATTGCTGCCGTTGTGTCCTTGGACAGGACACTTCACCCTTTCCCCCGGTGCCGCTCACACTAGTGAATGAATGATGAATGAATGATAGGTGGTGGTCGGACGGGGTGTAGGCGCAAACTGGCGGCCTCCCATCCGTCAGTCTACCCCATGGCAGCTGTGGTTACAAATGTAGCTTACCACCACTGTGTGTGGGTTCCCACTTTTCTGTGAGCGTTTTGATTATCTAATAATAGAAAAACACAATATAAAAATCTAATCCATTATTATTTTTATTATTACACACACTAGGTGTGGTGAAATTAATAATAACAATGCGGCTGATGTAAGTAAGCAAATGGGCTTCATTGGAATTTACTACATTTCATTGATTATGTGGCAGCAAAACCTACTTTTAACATTTATATTACCGTATAAGTCGCTCCGGAGTATAAGTCGCACCTGCCGAAAATGCATAATAAAGAAGGGGAAAAACATATAAACAGTAGGTCGTACTGGAGTGAGTATAAGTCGCATTTTTGGGGGAAATTTATTTGATAAAACCCAACACCAAGAATAGACATTTGAAAGACAATTTAAAATAAATAAAGAATAGTGAACAACAGGCTGAATAAGTGTACGTTATATGAGGCATAAATAACCAACTGAGAAGGTGCCTGGTATGTTAACGTAACATATTATTGTATGAGTCATTCAAATAACTATAACATATAGAACATGCTATACGTTTACCAAACAATCTGTCACTCCTAACTGCTAAATCCCATGAAATCTTATACGTCTAGTCTCTTATGTGAATAAGCTAAATAATATTATTTGATATTTTACGGTAGTGTATTAATAATTTCACACATGAGTCGCTCCTGAGTATTAGTCGCACCCCCGGCCAAACTATGACAAAAAACTGCGACTTATAGTCCCAAAAATACGGTAACCCATCCATCCATCTATCTTCTTCCGCTTATCCGAGGTCGGGTCGCGGGGGCAACAGCCTAAGCAGGGAAACCCAGACTTCCCTCTCCCCGGCCACTTCGTCTAGCTCATCCCGAGGCGTTCCCTGGCCAGCCGGGAGACATAGTCTTCCCAACGTGTCCTGGGTCTTCCCTGTGGCCTCCTACCGGTTGGACGTGCCCTAAACACCTCCCTAGGGAGGTGTTCGGGTGGCATCCTGACCAGATACCCGAACCACCTCATCTGGCTCCTCTCAATGTGAAAGGCAGAGCTTCTACCCTATCTCTAAGGGAGAGCCCCGCCACACGCCGGAGGAAACTAATTTCGGCCGCTTGTACCCGTGATCTTATCCTTTCGGTCATGACCCAAAGCTCATGACCATAGGTGAGGATGGGAACGTAGATCGACCGGTAAATTGAGAGCTTTGCCTTCCGGCTCAGCTCCTTCTTCACCACAAAGGATCGGTACAACGTCCGCATTACTGAAGACGTCGCACCGATCCGCCTGTCGATCTCACGATCCACTCGTCCCTCACTCGTGAACAAGACTCCAAGGTACTTGAACTCCTCCACTTGGGGCAGGGTCTCCTCCCCAACCCGGAGATGGCATTCCACCCTTTTCCGGGCGAGAACCATGGACTCGGATTTGGAGGTGCTGATTCTCATTCCGGTCGCTTCACACTCTGCTGCGAACCGATCCAGTGAGAGCTGAAGATCCCGGTCAGATGAAGCCATCAGGACCACATCATCTGCAAAAAGCAGAGACCTAATCCTGCGGTCACCAAACCGGAACCCCTCAACGCCTTGACTGCGCCTAGAAATTCTGTCCATAAAAGTTATGAACAGAATTGGTGACAAAGGACAGCCTTGGCGGAGTCCAACCCTCACTGGAAATGTGTTCGACTTACTGCCGGCAATTCGGACCAAGCTCTGGCACTGATCGTACAGGGAGCGGACCGCCACAATAAGACAGTCCGATACCCCATACTCTAAGAGCACTCCCCACAGGACTTCCCGAGGGACACTGTCGAATGCCTTCTCCAAGTCCACAAAGCACATGTAGACTTGTTGGGCAAACTCCCATGCACCCTCAAGAACCCTGCCGAGAGTATAGAGCTGGTCCACAGTTCCACGACCAGGACGAAAACCACACTGTTCCTCCTGAATCCGAGGTTCGACTATCCGGCGTAGCCTCCTCTCCAATACACCTGAATAAACCTTACCGGGAAGGCTGAGGAGTGTGATCCCACGATAGTTGGAACACACCCTCCGGTCCCCCTTCTGAAAGAGAGGAACCACCACCCCGGTCTGCCAATCCAGAGGTACCGCCCCCGATGTCCACGCGATGCTGCAGAGTCTTGTCAACCAAGACAGCCCCACAGCATCCAGAGCTTTAAGGAACTCCGGGCGGATCTATTCCACCCCCGGGGCCTCGCCACCGAGGAGCTTTTTAACTACCTCAGCGACCTCAGCCCCAGAAATAGGAGAGTCCACCATAGATTCCCCAGGCACTGCTTCCTCATAGGAAGACGTGTTGGTGGGATTGAGGAGGTCTTCGAAGTATTCCTTCCACCTATCCACAACATCCGCAGTTGAGGTCAGCAGAACACCATCCGCACCATACACGGTGTTGATAGTGCACTGCTTCCCCTTCCTGAGGCGGCGGACGGTGGTCCAGAATCGCTTCGAAGCCATCCGGAAGTTGTTTTCCATGGCTTCCCCGAACTCCTCCCATGTCCGAGTTTTTGCCTCCGCGACCGCTGAAGCCGCACACCGCTTGGCCTGTCTGTACCTGTCCACTGCCTCCGGAGTCCTATGAGCCAAAAGGACCCAATAGGACTCCTTCTTCAGCTTGACGGCATCCCTCATTGCTGGTGTCCACCAAGGGGTTTTAGGATTGCCGCCCCGACAGGCACCAACTACCTTGCGGCCACAGCTCCGATCAGCCGCCTCGACAATAGAGGTGCGGAACATGGTCCACTCGGACTCAATGTCCATCACCTCCCTCGTGACATGTTCGAAGTTCTTCCGGAGGTGGGAATTTAAACTTTCTCTGACAGGAGACTCTGCCAGACGTTCCTAGCAGACCCTCACAATGCGTTTGGGCCTGCCAGGTCTGTCCGGCATCCTCCCCCACCATCGCAGCCAACTCACCACCAGTTGGTGATCGGTAGAAAGCTCCGCCCCTCTCTTCACCCGAGTGTCCAAAACATAAGGCCGCAAATCCGATGACACAACTACAAAGTCGATCATGGAACTGCGGCCTAGGGTGTCCTGGTGCCAAGTGCACATATGGACACCCTTATGTTTAAACATGGTGTTTGTTATGGACAAACTGTGACGAGCACAAAAGTCCAATAACAAAACATCAACAAATACGGTAACCATATTTACAATTTGGGCTTTTTTTTATTTTATTTTAAAATTGTTTGTCATTAAAGCCAGCTCATGCTGTTGGCGTTAGTAAACTACGATGTCAGAGTAGCAGTGAACGGACTTCACTACAATTTGTTGGATTTCATTAATGATGAGGCAGCTTCTGTCGTAACGAGGACTATGGTGTGGTTTGTTTTCCCGGAATGCAAGGGTGCTTGACGGGGCATGACTGTTATATCCTCTGTTTTACCATTATGCTTATTTAGGTGTCTTAATTTAATAATAATCAGGCAACACATTTCAACTCAATGCCTCGGATCACTCCGGTTTATTAACAACCTCGAGAGTCAAACTCTCCCTTGCTCTCGTGACGTCACACATTGAACACAGGCTACGGTGGCTCGGACATGACAAAACAGTACATGACATCCCTCCTTTCCTTAGAAATACACTTCAGGTTATTTTCAAATATCAAATATAAACATTAGGGAGTATTCAAAACATTTCTTATCAAACACATACTCAAATTATCTGTATGTTTTCTCGGTATTCTCAACCAATTCACTATTAACACACATTTTCACTCTTGAACAGTCAATAAATATATCATTGCTTGCTTTGACCTTACTTTGAAGTTGTTACTTTCACATTACAACATCACACATTATTGTCACTAAACTTGACTCAAACGTTTCTCCCTTTTTTTTTTTTTTAAATGTTACTCCTACATCATCAGACCGTAACAAGATAAAAGCCTATGTCATCACATAGTCTGCCAGCTTCTGCGGCATCCGTATCTCTCTCGAAGGCCTCTGTGTCTCTCGGATGTCATGGCTGGTGATACTCTGCTCTGCGCGATGAGCAGGTTGTGACTCTCTGTTTATTGTGCAGTCCTCAGCGTCCTGGGATGCATCCATTCTGGTGAGTGTCTCATGAGCGTTGTTGTATCGTTTCACAAATGTTGTATTCCTTGTGTATCTGGCTCCCAACTACTTGGTTTCCTGATTTGCTCACCACCTTATGTGGCGTTGTGTGGAAATTTGTGGTGAGTTTATCAGTCTTTTCTTGTCACACCAGGACAGTGTCACCAACATTGACATCAGTATATCTGGCTCCACGCCGTTCATCTGCATAGATCTTGGATTGTCCTTTTTGTTCTGCGTCTCTGTCTCTTATTTCCAGATCAGCCTGTCCTTCTGCCGTGATGTTTGGCAACTTCCCTCTCATTTTTCGGTTGAAAAGCAACTCAGCGGGGCTCTTCCCTGTGGTTGTGTGATCGATGTTTCGGTATACTGTGACATATTTTCTGAGTTCTCGCTTCCAATCAAGTCCATCTGAAACAGCGATGCGAATCCTCTTCATCAGCGAAGCATTTTGACGCTCTACCTCGCCGTTTGCTTGCGCCTATCGTGGTGTCGTTTTTACATGCTTAATGCCGTTGGTGTTACATCCATCCATTTTCTACCGCTTATTCCCTTTTGGGGTCGCGGGGGGCGCTGGCGCCTATCTCAGCTACAATCGGGCGGAAGGCGGGGTACACCCTGGACAAGTCGCCACCTCATCGCAGGGCCAACACAGATAGACAGACAACATTCACACTCACATTCAAACACTAGGGCCAATTTAGTGTTGCCAATCAACCTATCCCCGGGTGCATGTCTTTGGAAGTGGGAGGAAGCCGGAGTACCCGGAGGGAACCCACGCATTCACGGGGAGAACATGCAAACTCCACACAGAAAGATCCCGAGCCTGGATTTGAACCCAGGACTGCAGGAACTTCGTATTGTGAGGCAGACGTACTAACCCCTCTGCCACCGTGAAGCCGTTGGTGTTACAGTACTCACTGAATCCTCTGATTTAAACTGAGGGCCCTGATCTGACCTCAGTGTGATGGGAAGTCCATGTCGACCGAAAATCGTCTCTAGACTGTCTATCACCTTTGATGTAGTTGTGGATTTTAACACGTCATATTCATAATAACGGCTGTAGTAATCAACTACAACTAGAATTCAGCTGTCGGTAGGGGTCCGAGTAGGTCGATTGCAACATCTTGCCAAGGCTCCTCCGGTAACTGTGTGGGTCTCAAAGGTCCTGCTGCATCTGGGCGGGCAACAACTTGGCAACCGTGGCATGATTTACAATGTCTCTCAGCTGCTTTGTCCATAGCTGGCCACCAGACTTTGCTCCTGAGATGTTGTTTGGTACCGACGACTCCCAAGTGTCCTTCATGAGCTAATGAGAGAGCGCGTGCCCGCAGTGCTTGTGGTAGCACGATGCGCGTCCCGCGTAGAACGAGTTGTCCTATCACACATAACTCACTAGCAACAACAGCATATGCTGTGCACTTTTCAAAGTGTCCACTAGTGATGGCTTTACACACCTCACTCAACTTTTCATCATGGGCTGATGCTTCCTCAACCTCACGGGTTGTCAGTGCGCTGGGTGTCACAATCACTGCCACGAATCTCACATATTCGTCGGATCAGTGTACATGTTTCTGTTTCAGTACGCTGTTTCCTAGTAGTTGTGATAACGGGTCTGCTATGTTCTTTTTTCTCGAGATATGTATTACTTTAAAATCATAAGGCTGTAGCCTTAGAACCCATCGCTCTATGCGAGCACATGGTTTTGAACGTGGACTATAGATAGATTCTAAAGGCTTATGGTCTGTAACCAAATCAAACTGTCTACCATATACGCATGGGTGTAATCTCACACCGGCCTATACAAGAGCCAGGGCCTCTTTTTCTGTCTGAGAGTGCCTACGTTCGCAATCAGTTATACCTCGACTGACGTAACATAGCAGTGTCCCTGCTTTGACTAAGCCCTCTTTCAGCATCTCAAACGCTTTTTTCTGTTCATGACCAAATTCAAAAAGTGGTGTCTTGTCTTGTCAGACGTCGCAGTGGCTCTGACAATGTTGCAAACTGTTGAATAAATCTGCTGCTGTAACTCACAAGTCCAAGGATGCTTCTCACTTCTGATGCGTAATCCCGGCTCTCTTGCCTCGCTCACAGCTCTCACTCTCTCCTCTGTTGGACCGATTCCCTTTTCAGACAGCAGGATTCCCATGAAGATCAGCCGATCCATGTTGAACTGGCATTTGTTAGAATTCAACGTCAGTCCACATTCCTCCAGTCTTTTCAAGACTGCATGTACTCGCTCGTTGTGCGTTACCTCAACCTTCTAGTGAACTATGACATCATCCGAGATGTTCGCCACCCCTTTTATACCAGCAAGTGCGGCAGCGATTTCATGTTGGTACTGTTCGCTGGCTGAAGACACGCCGAAGATCGGTCTTTTGTATCTGCAGACTCCATTGTGGATGGCGAATGTGGTAATACCACGCGATTCTGGGGTCAATTCGAGTTGGTGGTAGCCCCACTTTAAGTCAAGTTTGCTGAACACCACTGATCCATTGGTCCCCTGTATCAGTTCATCCACTGTTGGAATAGGGTATCGCTCTCTGATGATTGCAAGGTTTGCCTGTCGCATATCTAGACACAGTCTGATTTCAGAGTTTGCCTTGGGTACGATGACCACTCGGTTTACCCATGCTGTTGGTCCATCGACCGGTTCTAGGATGTCTAAGTCTAAGAGTTCTTTAATCTTAGCCTCCACAGGCGCCCGTAAGTTAAAGGGTATACACCTGAGTGGCTGTGCTACTGGTGTCACCTCTGGGTCTATGTGTAGCTTTATCTGTTTTGTTTTCAGCTTCCCTACCCCCTAGTTTCATGGCTAATTCTTTTCCAAGTAGAGGTTCTCCATTACCTCTGATTACTATGAACTCTGCTTGTTCACTGCGCTCTCCTATTTTTACTTGGCATGTGAACGCCCCTTTAATAGGTAAAGGTTGGTTACATGAGTAAGAAAATAGTTTCCTCTCTGATTTAGGAATATAAGAGTGACATTTTATTTTGTCTATTTTTAGTCCCTCCCATGTCTTTTCAACTATCACATTACATGTAGCCCCGGAGTCAATAAGCATCTTCAAGCTAACTCCTCCCACATTCATGTTAAGCCTCTCTGACCTGTTAGTGTCATTTAGCATAAAAGCATAATCTTGTTGCTCTATCTCTATATTATGCACTTTTTCTTTTCCTGTTGCACCTTTTGTTTTGCATTGTTTAGCAAAATGGTCTTTACCGTTACACTTGCGGCATGTTTGACCACGTGCAGGACATTTAGGATCCCTCCAAAAGTGGTCAGCATGTCCGCACCGGTAAAAAGTTTTGTCTGTTTTCTCTCTATCCATTCCAAATTTTCTTTGTCCTTTCTTCTGATATTTCTCTTCTTTCTGCGTGACGCGGTTCACAGACGCCTTTGCTCTCTCCCCTTTTCCAGACATTTCCGCCATTTGTCCCTCAATTCGCTCACATTGTGCTGCCAGTTCAAGTGTGCGAGCGAGCACTAACCCATGTCCTTCTTCCAGCAGTTTACGGCGAATATAGCTCGATGTGCATTTGCTAATGATAGCATCTCTAACCTGATCGTCTGCACCTGCACCAAAACTACAGTCCTTTGCAGCACGTCTTAAAAGTGTGGAGAATTGTTGTACAGTCTCACTTGGATTTTGTGTAAATTTTGAGAAATGTCTGTCGGGCGAAAGTGGCGTTTACTTGTGGCACGAAGTATCCATTCAAAGCAGCAACAGTGTCATCATAGTCTGCTGCACCTCCAGTGTTATTCAGCGTGCAGAAGATGTCCTGTGTGTCCGGTCCTGCATGATGCAAAAGAAATGCCCTCCGCCGCTGTTTCACGAAATTATCTGTGTCTTCTGTGATGATCAGACCTTTTCCATCAGCAAACAGTTCAAATGACATTAGCCATCTTGTCCACTGCAGTCCCAATGCCGCCGGGTCAGAGTAGCAATCAAACGCAGACAGGCTCGTCTTCTCCATGCTAATGCTAAGCTAAAGCTAGCTGCAACTTTCTGTTACACTTCGGATTACATTTTGGTATGCTGGCGTTATCTCACTTGGCTTGCAGGCTCTGTCACTTGTCGCCATTGTTATGTCCTCTGTTTTACCTATATGCTTATTTAGGTGTCTTAATTTAATAATAATCAGGCAACACGTTTCAACTCAATGCCTCGGATCACTCCGGTTTATTAAAGGGGAACATTATCACAATTTCAAAAGGGTTAAAAACAATAAAAATCAGTTCCCAGTGGCTTGTTGTATTTTTTTTATTTTTTTTCAAAATTTTACCGGTCCCGGAATATCCCTAAATAAAGCTTTAAAGTGCCTTATTTTCGCTTTCTTCGAAACCACTATCCATTTCCCTGTGACGTCATACAGGGCTGCCAATACAAACAACATGGAGGTTACCACAGCAAGATATAGCGACATTAGCTCTGATTCAGACTCGGATTTCAGCAGCTTAAGCGATTCAACAGATTACGCATGTATTGAAACAGATGGTCGGAGTATGGAGGCAGATAGCGAAAACGAAATTGAAGAAAAAATTGAAGCTATTGAGCGAATAGCTATTGACGCTATTCGGCCATAGCGTGTGTGTACCTAATGAAGTGGCCCATAGCATGGCTGCCTTATTAGCATCGCCGGTAAAATGTGCGGACCAAACGATCAGGACTTTCGCATCTTGTGACACTGGAGCAACTTAAATCCGTCGATTGGTAAGTGTTTGTTTCGCATTAAATGTGGGTATCTAGTTTCAAATATACATACAGCTAGCGTAAATAGCATGTTAGCATCGATTAGCGTAGCACGTTAGCATCGATTAGCTGGCAGTCATGCCGTGACCAAAAATGTCTGATTAGCACATAAGTCAACAACATCAACAAAACTCACCTTTGTGATTTTGTTGACTTAATAGTTGCAAATGCATCTGCAGGTTATCCATACATCTCTGTGTCATGTCTGCCTTAGCATCGCCGGTCAAATGTGAAGACACTCTAGCACATTCAATGTGGGTCCGGCGGCAGATTTCTTTCCTCTTTCGCATCTTCGGTGCAACTTGAATCCCTCCCTGTTAGTGTTGTTACACCCTCCGACAACACACCGACGAGGTATGATGTCTCCAAGGTTCCAAAAAATAGTCGAAAAAACGGAAAAAACACGGAGCTGAGACCTGGTGTTTGTAATGTGAAAATGAATATGGCGGGTGTGTTACCTCGGTGACGTCACATTCTGATGTCATCTCTAAAAGACCGATAAACAGAAAGGCGTTTAATTTGCCAAAATTCACCCATTTAGAGTTCGGAAATCGGTTAAAAAAAATACATGGTCTTTTTTCCTGCAACATCAAGGTATATATTGACGCTTGCATAGGTTTGGTGATAATGTTCCCCTTTAACAACCTCGAGAGTCGAACTCTCCCTCGCTCTCGTGACGTCACACACTGAACACAGGCTATGGTGGCTCGGACATGACAAAACAGTACATGACAATGACATGAAGGTAAATAAATGGTTTTTAGTTTTTACTATAAAAAGTGTACAAACAAAAGGCGCTCGCAGCAGAGGCACAAAACTTAACTTTGGAAACAAAACTAACACTTTGACGTAAACTATGGGCAAGAAACAAAAGATACTAACTGAGGCATTGATAAACAAAAACTTAATTGCGGTGACATGGGTAGGGCAGCATGGACTAAGAAATTGCATGACACAAGCAGTGTGAACTAATCATGAAATAGAGTGATGACACCAGAACGACCAACAGAAAATGACAGGCTCAAACAGTCTCTTCAGCCTGAGAAGCTGGACAGGACAAAAAAATAATAATAATAATAACTAAATAGATAAATGAAATGTTCCTGACCACAATTTGTATTCTTGATTTTGTTTGTGTTTTTTTAAAGCCAGATAGGTTTGTGTCATGTCTGCTATTTTTTTCTACAAAATCTAACTGCTTAATGCACAATTTCCAAGCATGGTCATTTCCATAATTGTTGCCACGGGTTGTATTGTGCTTTTGAGACAATTAAAGATGCTGAATGCTTACAGGTCCTTTAAAGCTAAATAGATACAATTAAATACCCAAATCTCTGTAATGAGATTTGCTCAAGCAAAGTCTGCAAAATAAAGGGAGCCATTGCTATTAGATCCACTGTAATTATTTTTTCTTTGTCAAATATACTTAACTATAACAACTTTCTGTCATGTCAGCTAACAACACAAACAAGTACAAAACTATTGAAATCAAATATATTTGAGTTGAGTATAATTAAGCTTATCTAAGTCGAAAATGTTCCAAACAGCGTGCCATTCAGATTTGTACTTGTTTTGTAGTCTTTATTTGTATCAGATTGTTGGTCCTTTGTCAGTCGGACAGTCTCCAGCCCGCTTCTTTTATTTGTCTCTTTGTCATTCTTTTTATCACTCGTGTGTAATTTTTTTTTTTTTTTTTTTTTTTTTTTTTAATAAAAGAAATAATTTTGTGCTGTGTTCAGTGTGTCCTGACAAAGAACCAGGACTAAAGCCATGGATGCCTGGACATAGTGAACATCACCGTGTAGTCATCGGTTACGGCAGGAAGGTACTCCTCACGACTTCTGCTACCGTCCACTCCATCGAGATAAAAAACGGAGGTAAGAAAACACAGCCAGTGTTCTTTTTTCAAGCCCTGTTGTGTTCGATCAGACATTCAAAGTCATACTTTTTTGGCTTCTTGATGTCCATGGATACTTGCTAATAAGACTTTTATGTGGTCTTTATAACGGGTAATGGTGGTGAATTGGTTAAGTGTAGCATAGATTTTGCTTGACAAACTATCTTCAAGCCACTTGCTGACTCTTTTGAAAACACGTCTCTTCTTTATATGTATATATATATATATATGATATGTGTGTATAATGATATATATATAATATATATGTATATATATATATGTGTGTATATGTATATATATATATATATATGTATATATATATGTGTATATGTATGTATATATATATATGTATATATATATATGTGTATATGTATATATATATATATATATATATATATATATATATATGTGTATATATATATGTGTGTATATATATATATATATATATATATATATATGTATGTGTGGGAAAAATCACAAGACGACTTCATCTCTACAGAACTGTTTCATGAGGGGTTCCCTCAATCATCAGGAGAATCTCCCTCCAATCATCAGGAGATTTCTCCTGATGATTGAGGGAACCCTTCATGAAACAGTTCTGTAGAGATGAAGTCGTCTTGTGATTTTTTTCCCACACATACATATTGCGCTCTACCACGGTATCGAGCACTATTCTCTGGATATTCCAATCAAGACATATATATATATATATATATATATATATTAGGTCTATCAAAGTTAACGCAATAATAACGCGTTAAATTTCAATAATGACACACTTTTTTTTAACGGCCGATTAACGCAAACACTTCCTTTTTGACCCTTGAGCCGTGCCGTGGTGGTTTAACTTGGCTGCAGCTGACTTGCTACTGATGAGCCACAAGCGAGCAAAAGTGGACAAAGAAAAGGCTATCTTATGGAATAATCAGGTTCAAAGTGATGGGAAGAAAGGAAAATGATCAAGCTCAGGAGTAGAACAATGAGCAGATGAGTAGTGGGACCCACAGAAATCCTTGAATATATTATTGATCTCAAGATGACTATACCTGAATCGGATTTAATCTGCAGGAATAAAATGGGATGCTGATATCTGGTGTGTTTGACGAGCTAATATTTTACTATCTTTATCTTCATGTTCATAGAACTGAGATTTTGAACGGAGCATTGTTTCAGTAGCACGATCTGTTGCAAGGACATCAAGTTCTGCCTGTAAAGAGAGCCTTTCCTTATAAGTGTCTTCGTTTTGAGAGGTAGAGTACAAGTTGTATAACACAGATATGCGTTGTGTCAAACTAGTGACTGTATCACTTTTGAGTTTGAGTTCAAACTAATTCCTACTTCTTATTCATAACACTTATTCATAACACTAAAGCTCATGGATTTTAACAATTCAGACTAATTTCACATTTCTTAATCAATTCAAACCATTCCAACCCCCAAAACATAGATTTAAATTCACAACATCCAGTTTATTTATTTTCCATATTTCAAAATTTCAGAAGTCCTAGGGTTCCACATTTTCTAACTGCAAATTTGCTTTGAAAGGAACAACATTTCTTCACATTTTTTAAACATGTTAAAACCATTTCAGCATTAAAATATTCAGACTAACAATTTTCCACACCCCAGCAATTCTCACTTCCTATGATCTCGTATTTTCAGAACTGTTTCCATACTTTTTGCACTTTTCCCATACTACCTTATCTTCCATAATTTTGCAGTTATTCCATATTTTCTGTACTGTAATCTTGATTCAGTATTTTCCGAACGTTTCATGTTATTTTAGATGTTCTGTACTTTCCCATAATTCCGTATTTTCCGTATTTTTACTGTGATTCCGTAGTTTCCTTATTTTCTGGACTTTTAAGTAATCCCATAATTTGCGCACTCTTCACACAATCCGACAGTTTTCAAACTTTTTTGTGAAATCAAATATTTTCCGTACTTTTCCCATAATTTTATATTTCCTGTAATTACATATTTTCCCAATTTTTTCGGTATTACCATCTAATCTATACTTTTACCAAAATTCCATATTTTCTGTACTTTTTACATATTTCCATACTTTCTGTAATTCCATGCTTTCTTTATTTTTTCTTTATTTCCATATTTTCTGTAGTTTTCCTGTTATTCCATATTGTCTTTACTTTTTTTTTTGATACCCTCCTTTCCGTACTTGATGATTCCATATTTTTTGTAAAACATTTAAATCAGGCTTCTCAAACATGCGGCCCGCGGGCCAATTGTGGCCCGCGAGACGTTATTATGCGGCCCGCGCTTTGATACGACAATTTAATGTTGGTGCGGCCCGCGAGTTTAATATGAACGGCGCTTGACAGCGTCATACTTGCCCACGTCTCCAATTTTCCCGGGAGACCCCTGAATTTCGGGGCATCAGTTCTCTCGAAGCCCCTGTAGATTTTTATCAGATCAACAATATTCAGGGAGTGCCATACTGGCACTGCCTTGATCGCCCCATACATCCTGAACTGACAGCATGCAAGCCCAGTTGTATGTTGCATCTGGCCATGTGAGACGCACGTGTGCTATTGCAAGATATATTTGATCAACAGCTACACACGTCACAGTAAGGGTGGCCGTAAAAAAAACTTTAACACTGTTACAAATATGTGCCAGACTGCGAACTCACACAAAACAAGAATGACAAACACATTTCGGGAGAACATCCGCATCGTAACACAACATAAACACAACAGAAAAATTACCCAGAATCCCATGCAGCTCAAACTCTTCCGGGCTACAATATACACCCCCCAACCCTCCACCCCCCACCCTCCCTACTTGCGTCGAATGAGGTGTTGTATATTGTAGCCCTGCAAGGTGTTCTGGGTATTTGTTCTCTTGTGTTTAAGTTGTGTTAGGGTGCGGAAATTCTCCCAAAAAGGGTTTGTTATTCTTGTTTGGTGTGGGTTCACAGTGTGGCGCATATTTGTAACAATGTTAAAGTTGTTTATACGGCCACCCTCAGTGTGACCTGTATGGCTGTTGAACAAGTACGTCTTGCAGCCTCGTACGTTGTTCTGCTCAAGTCTCATACAACATGTTACAGAGCCTGTACTGTACATTGGTTGTGTGATATAAAAGCGAGCGCGATGACATGTAATGGAGCAGTGGTCCTCTTTTAGGGGGTGCGCGAACCCCTGGAGGTACTTGAAGGTATGCCAAAGGACAAGTTAGATTTATTAAAAACATTTAAAAAAATAGCAGCAATTCATAAACCCTGTGAAAATATGTTTATTGCATAATACTTCAATGAAATATGAATGTAAGTTCATAAACTGTGAAAAAAATAATACAACAATCCAACATTCAGTGTTGACAGCTAGACTTTTTATGGAAAAATATTGATTTTAAAGATTTCTTTTTTTGTGAAGAAATATTTAGAATTAAGTTCATGAATCCAGGTGGATCTCTATTTCAATCCCCAAACAGGGCACTTGATGATTGATGATTATTTCTATGTATACAAATCTTCATTTAGAATTGAATCACTTGTTTATTTTTCAACAAGTTTTTTTGTTATTTTTATAGATTTTTTTCCAAATAGTTCAAGAAAGACCACTACAAATGAGAAATATTTTGCACTGTTATACAATTTAATAAATCAGAAACTTCTTTACCTCTTTTTTTCCAACCAAAAATGCTTTGCTCTGATTAGGGGGTACTTGAATTGAAACAATGTTCACAGGGGTACATCACTGAAAAAAGGTTGAGAACCACTGTTGTAGAGGACGTTAAGGGCAGTGCAGTCACGGCAGCCCTTTATAATGTCGGCCGGGTGAAAATTGGGAAAAATTTGGGAGAATGGTTGCACCGGTAGATTGTCGGGAGGTGCACTGAAATTCAGGAGTCTCCCGGAAAAATCCTGAGGGTTGGCAAGTATGTTGCTAGGGCGGGAAAGCCATTCATAGAAGGTGAACTCATTAAAAAGTGCATGTTAGATTTTTTAAGAAATCTTTTCTTGCAGCCCAGCCTTACCCAGTTTCTGCATCCAGTGGCCTCCAGGTAAATTGAGTTTGAGACCCCTGATTTAAATTGAGCTCAATTCCTTCACAGATTGCCTTTGCCTGTTACGATCCTTTATTAGATTAAATATTTAACCTGTTTCTACTTTCTGTGTGACCCCAGTTCTCTTAAATAATGATTAATGTTCAATTTTATTACATATCCTTGGACCCCATAAAAATGGGCGGTTTGCCGCACTTTGGCCCAGCCTCTGCAGTATCTACCAAGTCCTCTCGCCCTACATTCAATCCCCTTTTGGACAAAAATGGCCGTCCACGACAGGCAATCTTCATGAGTCTTGTCCCTGAGTCTCTGCTGTCTTTCGTACGAAAGCAGATTAGTTGTCTCAGAAGCATCCTTGTTTCTCCTCAGATTATTTCAAAGGCTTTTCTGCTTGATCTTTCAAATGTGCTATAATGTCATGGAATGTGGAAAAAGCGGAGGTTTTGTTTCTGGCGATTAAAGAGTCTAATGTGGCGAAAGAAAGACCTGAGACAGTAGACCGCCTGTGGTAAAAGCCATAAAAGGTAGGAAGACAGGATGTCTCTGAAAGCACCGGAGCATGAAAACCCTGCCAGGAGGCTTCAGCACCCTTTTTCCATCTTTTCTTTTTTTGTTTTTGTCTCCCACCTGTGCAGGAAAGCTGGTGATTGCTGACACCAACCGGCCCATTCTTCTTCGGACAAAACACATTCTTATTGGGAACAAAGGAGAACTGCACATTGGAAGTCCAGCCTGTCCTTTCAAGGGCAACCTGACCATTTCTCTGTTTGGAAGGTAAATCTCATTAAAACATTGAAATCAAATATATTTTTTAATGTTACCAGCCTGCATTGAATTTGTTTTAGAAATGTAAGGCAACAAAATTCACCACAATCAACATCCAAACCCAATGTCGCCAACCCCATACACACACACCTGATATGTTTTTGTGCACTGAAAAACTCATTGCATGGATTTGGTAGACACTAGTCTTTTAAAACTCATAAAATAATTAAGTTTTTGACTTGACTTTTTAAGATTGGATTACCATTTTTGTAAAAAAAAGTGCCAACAAATGCAATATAAAGTGGCCAGAATATAGATTTGAATTCACATAATCATATAACCTTGATTATAAATCTGTCACGTTTTACTTATACCCTTTTCAGTAGAGATTGTATGATTATAATCATATATAAATATATGTATATATATATATGTGTGTTTGTGTGTGTGTATATATATATATATATATATATATATATATATATATATATCTCCATTTTCTACCGCTTATTCCCTTTTGGGGTCGCGGGGGGCGCTGGCGCCTATCTCAGCTATATATATATATATATATATATATATATATATATATATATATATATATATATATATATATATATATATATATATATATATATATATATATATATATATATATATATGTAGGTGTGGGAAAAAATCACAAGACTACTTCATCTCTACAGAACTGTTTCATGAGGGGTTCCCTCAATCATCAGGAGATTTTAATGGAAGCATTCACATACAGTGGTTTATATAGAGCACAGAGTGGGTGGGTACAAGCAGGCGTAGGGTGTGGTGATTGGCTCATGTGTTACCTAGGAGGTGTTTCCGTCTGTGGCGGCATGTTGAAATGATTTCACTGCGCTTGTTGAGGGATGATAGATCTGGATGATATATAATAAACAGTTTCTCTTTCAAGCATAGGTTGCATCTTTTATTACCACTGTTGTAAGGTGTGCTGGATGCAAGAATTTGCCATGTTATTGAATATTCAACATTATTGTCTTTGAGGTTCCAAATGTGTTTGCTGAGTTCTGTAGAATTCCGCAAAGTCTGGTTTCTAAAGGAGGCGTTGTGATTATTCCATCTTGTTTTGAACGCTCCTTCGGTTAATCCTACGTACGTGTCGGATGTGTTAATGTCCTTGCGTGTTACCTTTGCTTGGTAAACGACTGATGTCTGTAAGCACCTTCCGTTGAGAGGGCAATCAGGTTTCTTGCGACAGTTACATTCATTATTGGTTTCAGAGTCGTTTAGTCTGGGGGTAGGCAGTCCTTTTGCAATTGCTTTGTTGTGGTTTGAAATGATTTGTTGCATGTTATTCATACAGCTGTAGCTCAATTTAATGTTGTTCTTGTTGAATATTTTTCTTAGGGTGTTGCCTTTGGGGAAGTGTTTGTCGATCAGAGTGAGGAACTTGCGGCCGATATTGGTTGAGACGTCTTTGCTGAATGGCGGATTATACCAGATGATGTTGTTTCGTTTTCTGCTCTTTTTTGGTTGGTTTCCTGGAGTGGGTTCATAGGTGAGGGTGAAGTTGTATCCGCTTTCATCAAGTGCTTTCTGGTACGGGGGGGTTGCTTGGTCGAATTCAGCTTTGCTAGATGACAGCATCGATAGCCTTTTATTAATTCCGGTAGGTATTCTTTTCGTGGTGGTGGGTGGGTGGTTGCTGTCATGGTGCACGTATTGGAGTGTTGTGTTGGGTTTCGTGAATGGTTGGTAGCTGTTATTTCTCAGGTTGAAAGTGACGTCGAAGAAATTGACGGTTTGCTTGTTGGCTTCAATCGTGATCCGTAGGCCGTTTTCTTTGAAGATTTGGCATATGCGCTTCTTGGTGTTCTCGCTGCTCCTTGGCGAGGCGCGGCACACTGCCAGTCCGTCATCACGGTAAATACCAAGGTTCAGGATTCATACTCATCCACAACAGTACACCATGGCAAAAAAAGAACAATTCAACATTTGACGTTACTATGGGGAGTTTTGACGGAGCAGAAACGTGCGAACTCGTTGGGAGTCTCCTCCTCTCCCAGCTTGCTAGCCTCAACCTGAACCTTGGTATTTACCGTGATGACGGACTGGCAGTGTGCCGCGCCTCGCCAAGGAGCAGCGAGAACACCAAGAAGCGCATATGCCAAATCTTCAAAGAAAACGGCCTACGGATCACGATTGAAGCCAACAAGCAAACCGTCAACTTCCTCGTCTTCACTTTCAACCTGAGAAATAACAGCTACCAACCATTCACGAAACCCAACACAACGCTCCAATAGGTGCATATATATGTATATGTATATATATATATATATATATATATATATATATATATATATATATATATATATATATATGTATATGTATATATATATATGTATATGTATATATATCTATGTATATATGTATATGTATATATGTACATGTATATGTATATATGTATATATATATATATATATATATGTATATGTGTATATATATATATATATATATATATATATATATATATCCATTTTTAGCACATCTACAGGGGGTCCAGTCTCGCCCTGTCTTGACACATCTATTTCTAATTTTTTTCCCGGATCTTTGAACACACCACAGTTTTGGACAATGAGATGTAAAACTCAAACGTGTACAGAACTTTCTCCTATGCTGCCACAGGTACAAACCCCGTTTCCATATGAATTGGGAAATTGTGTTGGATGTAAAGATATAAATATAAACGGAATACAATGATTTGCAAATAATTTTCAACCCATATTCAATTGAATGAACTACAAAAACAAGATATTTGATGTTCAAACTCATAAAATTATTTTCTTTTTGCAAATAAAAATTAACTTATAATTTCATGGCTGCAACACGTGCCAAAGTAGTTGGGAAAGGGCATGTTCACCACTGTGTTACATCACTTCTTCTTTTAACAATACTCAATAAATGTTTGGGAACTGAGGAAACTAATTGTTGAAGCTTTGAAATTGGAATTATTTCCTATTCTTGTTTTATGTAGAGTTTCAGTCTTTCAACAGTCCGGGGTCTCCACTGTCGTATTTTACGCCTCATAATGAGCCACACATTTTCGATGGGAGACATGTCTGGACTGCAGGCGGGCCAGGAAAGTACCCACACTCTTTTTACTACAAGGCCACGCTGTTGTAACACATGGTTTGGCATTGTCTTGCTGAAATAAGCAGGGGCGTGATAACGTTGCTTGGATGACAACATATGTTGCTCCAAAACCTGTATGGACCATTCAACATTAATGGTGCCTTCACAGATGTGTAAGTTACCCATGCCTTGGGCACTGATGCACCCCCATACCATCACAGATGCTGGCTTTTGAACTTTGCGCCTATAACAATCCGACTGGTTATTTTCCTCTTTGTTCTGGAGGACACCATGACCTCTGTTTCTAAAATCAATTTGAAATGTGGACTCGTCAGACCACAGAACACTTTTCCACATTGCATCAGTCCATCTTAGATTCGCTCGGGCCCAGCGAAGCCTGTGACGTTTCAGGGTGTTGTTGATAAATGGGTTTGGCTTTGCATAGTAGAGTTTTAACTTGCCCTTACAGATGTAGCGACCAACTGTAGTTACCGACAGTGGTTTTATGAAGTGTTCCTGAGCCCATGTGGTGATATCCTTTTCACACTGATATCGGTTTTTGATGCAGTACCGCCTGAGGGATCAAAGGTCCGTAATATCATCGCTTACGTGCAGTGATTTCTCCAGATTCTCTGAACCTTTTGATGACTTTATGGACTGTAGATGGTAAAATCCCTAAATTCCTTGCAATAGCTCGTTGAAAAATGTTCTTCTAAAACTGTTCGACAATTTGTTTACAAATTGGTGACCCTCGCCCCATCCTTGTTTGTGAATTACTTAGCATTTCATGGAAGCTGCTTTTATACCCAATCATGGCCCCCACCTGTTCCCAATTAGCCTGCACACCTGTGGGATGTTCCATATAAGTGTTTGATGAGCATTCATCAACGTTATCAGTATTTATTGCCACCTTTCCCAACTTCTTTGTCATGTGTTGCTGGCATCAAATTCTAAAGTAATGATTATTTGCAAAAAAATATATATTTATCAGTTTGAACATCAAATACGTTGTCTTTGTAGCATATTCAACTGAATATGGGTTAAAAATAATTTGCAAATCATTGCATTACGTTTTATATTTACATCTAACACAATTTCCCAAATCATATGGAAACGGGGTTTGTAGATTTAAGATAGTTTTACCTTTCTTCTATCACCTCCGAATTGTTCGGAAATGTTGGTTGTGTGTGTGGATGCTTAAAGGGTATTTTTTTTTGAGGTTATGATGTCTGTGTTGAGTGAAGACTTTGATTGTAGGTTTGCCACTATCCATGTGGATATATTTACTATCATATCCACTTTGAATTGTTGATAGGGAGGTGTATGTAGTAAGACATTCTTTATTTGATTCAAGCAACCTTATTTTTGAACTTCCAGAGCTCTATTCATATTTCATCTTAACATTTCTAAAGTTGTTCTTCAGACTTTGCAAAAGCTCAGGGCCCCAATGTGGTTGGGTCCCTGGTTCAACATCCCCACTTACATTTCAACGCCCCTGCTCAAAGTACCTACTTATGCTATTTTATTGTGTGTTTATTTGTTAATTAATGTTAATCGTGAAATCTAGAAAAATAAGTAACATCACATGATACAAAGCTGATAATAACTGTGCTATCTAGTTGTTACATTATATCTTGATTAATTATACTTCTGAGTCTCATTTGCAAGTGTTATATTATAGACTTTGTATTCAGTTGCACTTCCATGACATTAGATAGTAGTAGTGTATAGGTGTGTAGGTTTGTTGCTGTAGTCAGGACGTAGTCCTTGTAACAACTAAATGTGCCAGGCTTATCTTATGTTAAGTCCGACAAAAGTGTTTATGCTTTAAGTATTGTACTTATTGTACACCAGCTTTTTGTAATGTGCATATTAATTGTAGTTATACTTCCAAACTTGGAGATGTTGAAATTGGCACCTAAAATCAATAATCCCAATCAGTGGCATGTATATGACATATTCTATGTTAATTACCATTGAGCTAGCGCGCTAGGCACTCCACTGCGAAAATTCCTGTAGGTCCGCCAAGTGCTTGAGCCGGTGTTGAGTCTACTACCGGACATGACGTCACCTGCAACACAGTTATAAAAATATGGTACTTTTTGATTTAATGTAAACCAGTATCCAGTAGTACAGAAGGAAATAATTCAATACCTATAAAAGTACCAAATCTTACCTGTAGTATGTGTTAGCTTCATCATTATCAGTCTTGCGTTTGTGCAAAAGATGATTTGTCGCTATGTCAATGACAAACAAACAAAGAAGTAGGCGGGGCAACGGGAAGTGACATGTGAAATACCTTCAAAGCTTTGGTATAGAACCAATAATCTTTTCTTTTTTAACCGTACACTTCTCAGCCATTCTCCCCCCCCCCCCCCCCTTTCCTCAACTAACAAAATGCACACATTTACATTTTGCACGCCCGAATGCAGCTGAGATAGGCTCCAGTGACCCCTCACGACCCCAAATGGGACAAGCGGTAGTAAATGGATGGACAATTGGAGGAAAATCTTGGAAACAAACTGCTAAAAATGTTAAAAATCCTTTATCATCCCCTACTCTCTTTGTCTCTAGATAAGACAAAGTCACAAGTTTGTTCAAGTTATTGTTAGTTTTAGTTATGTTGACAACCGCTGATGTCAGCGTGCCAATAGAAGGATGTGGATTCAATAGGGTTCCACTGTACTACACTGTCTGCCCTGTGTGACTTCCTCTGTCATTTCTAAAGACGTCTGCACACTGCTGTTCTCAGGTCAGACGACAGTGATCAGGAGCACAGCTACTTCGGCCGCAAATACATTGGCGTGGGTACCGGGGGGACTTTGGAGATCCACGGTGCGAAGAAGCTGTCGTGGACCTTCCTCAACAAAACCCTCCGCCCTGGAGAAAGCAAGCAAAATAAGTACCTGTTCGAGAGGAGCTGGGGGAACCGAGGCATTATTGTCCATGTCATTGAACCCAAGACTGGAGAGGTACTGAGAAATGACAGGTGAGAGCGGACGCAAGTGATTCTTATTTACAGAAATGATCCAAATGTCTGAGCGCTGTATTAAAGGAGACAAATATTTATTCATAATATTCTTTTGCACAATTCAATGTAATTCTTTTCACAGTATCTTGTCAATTTTACCTGCCAATATTTCACCAGGTGACCCCTGGAGAAATGTTATCTTAACAACAATCGGGTCCTTTTGTTCCAAGGTTCTTAACCTTTTTGACCTGAAGGCCCATTTTCTCCAGTCCAGTGAGGCCCACTCAAATATTAACACTGAATTAGTTATATTACTTTTCATTTTAGTCATATTCAATAACTATATCAACCTACCTACAATTCAACATGTCTAGACTCTGTCAAAATATTTGAAAACATTTTTCAATCACAAAGATAATTATTTATTTACCAAATAAATCAGCACACACAACATGCCGAAAATCAATCAATGTTTACTTATATCTATAGCCCTAAATCACTAGTGTCTCAAAGGGCTGCACAAACCACAACACAAACCACTACGACATCCTCAGTAGGCCCACATAAGGGCAAGGAAAACTCACACCCAGTGGGACGTCGGTGACAATGATGATTATGAGAACCTTGGAGAGGACGGAAGCAATGGATGTCGAGCGGGTCTAACATGATAATGTGAAAGTTCAATCCATAGTGGATCCAACACAGCCGCGAGAGTCCAGTCCAAAGCAGATCCAACACAGCAGCGAGAGTCCCGTCCACAGCTTAGCCAGCAGGAAACCATCCCAAGCGGAGGCGGTTCAGCAGCGCAGAGATGTCCCAAGCTGATACACAGGCAGGCGGTCCATCCTGGGTCCCGACTCTGGACAGCCAGTACGTCATCCATGGCCATCGGACCGGACCCCCTCCACAAGAGAGAGTGGGACATAGGAGAAAAAGAAAGAAACGGCAGATCAACTGGTCTAAAAAGGGAGTTTATTTAAAGGCTAGAGTATACAAATGAGTTTTAAGGTGAGACTTAAAATGTTTCTACTGAGGTGGCATCTCAAACTGTTACCGGGAGGGCATTCCAGAGTACTGGAGCCCGAAATGAAAACGTTCTATAGCCCGCAGATTTTTTTTGGGCTTTGGGAATCACTAATAAGCCGGAGTCCTTTGAACGCAGATTTCTTGCCGGGACATATGGTACAATACAATCGACAAGATAGGATGGAACTAGACCGTGTAGTATTTTATACGTAAGTAGTAAAACCTTAAAGTCACATCTTAAGTGCACAGGAAGCCAGTGTAGGTGAGCCAGTACAGGCGTAATATGATCAAACTTTCTTTTTTTGTCAAAAGTCTAGGAGCCGCATTTTGTACCAACTGTAATCTTTTAATGCTAGACATGGGGAGACCCGAAAATAATACGTTACAGTAATCGAGGCGAGACATAACAAACGCATGGATAATGATCTCAGTGTCTTTAGTGCAAATAAAATTGCAATGCAAAAGAAGGGACTCATAAAAAACTGTTGAAAAATAAATTCACATACAATTATCACAATTAATAATCAACTTTTTTAAGCATAAAAAAAATCCTCTGTGACTTTTGCTCCAGGCTTCTTCTGATCGTCCAAGCTTCTCATACGTCACTAAGTCAACTTACTGCCACAAAACTGCCACAAGTGGTTGAAATCTGAGTACTGCTGCAGCCGAGGTAGTCATTTCACAATTCGTACCTGAAGCCACGATCAGTCCATGCAGGCGTACAGATTACGTCACTTCCTTTCTAGCATTTTTCCATGACTGAGCTCCTGTGACATCACTTGCTGTGATATTTGAATGTCTTGTATAAAAATAATAGCTTACACAATGGGTTCTTAAACTTTTTATCTAAGGGGACAACTTTTTCACCAAAGAGGGCCTGGGGCCCATTTAAATATTGACACTGAAGTAGTAATCATACTCTTGATTTTTTTGTATTGAATAATTATATCTGACTTACTTAAAGTTTTTGTCAAATAACATGAACATATGTATTAATCAGAAAGATGATCTATTTTAAACATTAACTTTGGGCTTAGGTCAGGCTGATTAGAAAAATAAGTACTAACCAAATGTACTTCATTAGAAGGCAGGGTTGTCCCAATACCAATAATTTGGTACTGGTACCAAAGTGTTTATTGATACTTTTCGATACTTTTCAAAATAAAGGGAACTACAAAAAATTTCAATATTGGCTTTATTTTAAATCTTACAATACAATTAACATGTGTTTAGTTATGCATTTAAAGAACAATGTTAGAAGGTTAAAATATAAATTATAGAGCATTAAAGACATTTGACTTTTCTAGTTGCGCTCAATGAACAATTTATAATTTTCAATAATGCATATAGTCTGCCATAATCAAGGATTGGGTTAGAATATAATAAAACACTTTATTTACATTATATTAAATGCTTCAAATTGTTACAAATTGTAGTCATTTCACTTGCATTAGTTGACTGCAAATTGGGCAGTTTTAACTCTGCTAATATTTGGCATCAAGCCAAGCAGCTGTGTGCGTGTTTACGTATTTAAATGTACACAGCAGAGGAGCTGGTTAACTTATAAATGTAGTGTATGCGTCTTTAAGAGAATGCCATCGTGTTGGCTGAGTGACGTCAGAGAGAGAAAGCGGTAGCGCTGCACTGCGCAGTAGAATGATGAACGGGTGTGGTTGTGTCCTGCATAACTAACAATAAAGCAACCAGATTGTCACAAATCGGCGGCCTCGTCATTCTGACCTATTGACGGGTAAAGTGAAGGGTGTTGACCCGACAAAAACATCGACCCTTGAGGACGGTCTGCACCGGAGCAGAACAGCAGGACAGGTGTAACAACTGCATTATTACGTGTCACTATTTAAACTCCTTGTGCAGATTTGAATGCTTGTTATCTAAATGTTTACCTTAGTTTGAAGCAAAGGTGGTAACACTAATCGCCACTTTTGGCGAGGCGTGTTTTAAAACAACACTTGAAGCGTGTTGCTTCCTTGTTAAAAGCATCACCTTTACTGTTAGTTTTGAATCCCGAATCATATTGCGCTTCACGCACCCTCTTTATTAACGAGTAGAATTGTCCGTTTTTGCCATTCTTCCCCACCACGATGTTATTGCTTGTATGCACTTTGTGTGTGCGTTTTGAAACACTCAACATGATGCGCCTCTGCTCTGTCACCGCCACAAGGCGGCATTCAGACGAAACAATGGTATTGGTACTTTTCAAAGGCAGAATAGTACGGATTTCAATCAATTAGTATCCTGGTACTTTATTAGTACCGTTATACGGAACAATCGGAGAAAGACATTAATATGCTAAAATATAAACTAAATTAATAGAATTAAAATGCAAATGGAAATACAGCTTCATCACTTTAGTCATGTTTTTGGCGCTTAAGAAACTCCTATTACTTTAACTCCAGATTTTTCTGTTTGTTAGAGGTTATCATTAGGTAGTTAAAAAGTGTATTTCAAAGGAGTACCGCTGTGGCCCGTATGGCTGCGAAACAGATATCTTTGGCAACCCTCTAAAGGGCGATCGCAGCAAAGTTGGGCCCCTATAGTTAGGAAACACTGGTTTACAAAATAATAAAAGAGAAAAAAAAGAATTAAAGGATTAACAATGGCTCGATTTAAAAATATCAGGGCATATCTGTGCCACAATTTCAATCACTTTCACTCTACTTTCATTTCAATGAATTATTTTTTTGAAGATGTTAAATCTATATAGGCAGTCTACAAAATGTAAACTTTTAAATTGTAATTTTTGTGAATTGATGCATTTGATGTAAAAAAAAAAAGACTAAAAAAAGATTGATTTTGTTGTCATTTAAGTATACTGAGCAGATTGTTCGGGTTTCTCTACAGCTCAGTACGGTTTCACAATAAATAACGTAATCTTTAATGTTTGTTTTGTTTTGTTGTTTTGTATGTAACGTTTCATACAGTATGATTAATTACAAAAAAGAAAACCATGGAAACAGTGACGGTTTGCATGAACATAACTACAGGAAATGACACAGTCTTTGCGTATGCGTGGACTGATCATGTCTTGTAATACCGATTTTGTAGTGAACGTACCACAACTGAGGAATTAAATTTTTTGTGGCCCTCTAGAAACAGTTTTTACACTAGTGCACAATTGGGAACTTTGTTTTTTTTCACACGCACAGTGGAGAAAATAAAAAGTTGATCCTTTGCTGATTTTGTGAGCAGTAAAATACATTTTATACTGGATTTTTTTTTCGCCCCAGAGACAGAATCAAAGAAAAAAGTAACATTAAAAATAAAGGTTGTAAATTATATTTGAACCCTTACCGACCAATTCAAGTTCTACCGCACCGCTCACCCAAGTCAGCTGGGATGGATTGTAGCTCACCCCTGAACCTATCAAGCACTATAGAAAATGAAACAATATTATCATGTAAATAAATGTCTGTGGATGTTCTCATTCATCCAGGTCATAGTATTTTCAGGGCATTCCATCAATTACAACTGGGCTGTTTCATTTGTTTCGTATGTCAACCAAGTAGGTTTCATCAGTTCATTCTCATGGACTTAAATTGGTCAAATGTAGTCAAACTACTGGTGCCAAAACCCCAACTATTTATACAACACCAGGAGGGTGCTGTACATATTTTTGTGTGTGAATGCTTATCCTAATACTTTATTTTGTTATTTTACTTTATTTGTATTTGTATGTATATGCATATATATATATATATATATATATATATATATATATATATGTATATATATATATATATATATATATATATATATATATATACGTGTGTGTATATATATATATGTGTGTATATATATATATGTATATATATATGTGTGTGTGTATATATATGTATATATATGCATATATATATGTGTATATATATATATATGTATATATATATATGTATATATATATATAAATATATATATATATATGTGTGTATATATATATGTATGTATATATTAGGGCTGCGAATCTTTGGGTGTCCCACGATTCGATTAAATATCGATTCTTGGGGTCGCAATTCGATTATATATCGATTTTTTTCGATTCAACGCTATTCTCGGTTCGAAAACAATATTTTTCCGATTCAAAACGATTCTGTATTCATTCAATACATAGGATTTCAGCAGGATCTACCCCACTCTGCTGACATGCTAGCAGAGTAGTAGATTTTTTTTAAAAAGCTTTTATAATTGTAAAGGACAATGTTTTGTCAACTGATTGAAATAATGTAAATTTGTTTTAACTATTAAACGAACCAAAAATACGACTTATTTTAACTTTGTGAAAACATTGGACACAGTGTGTTGTCAAGCTTATGAGATGCGATGCAAGTGTAAGCCACTGTGACACTATTGTTCTTTTTTTTTTATAAATGTCTAATGATAATGTCAATGAGGGATTTTAATCACTGCTATGCTGAAATTATAACTAATATTGATATTGTTGTTGATAATATAAATTTTTGTTTCACTACATTTGTTTTTTTTCTGTGTCGTGTTTGTGTCTCCTTTCAATTGTTCTGTTTGTTGCAGTTCTGAGTGTTGCTGGGTCAAGTTTGCTTTTGGAATTGGATTGCATTGTTATGGTATTGCTGTGTAGTGGTAATAAATAAAATCCCCCCAAAAATCGATTTAATAAAAACAACTGAGAATATATATATATATATATATATATATATATATATATATATATATATATATATATATATATATATATATATATATACATATATATATACTGTATATACTGTATATATATATGTATGTATGTATATATATATGTAAATAATATATATTTTATATATTGAGTGTATTTAAGCATTTTTTACACAATTAATCATTTAATGTATTGGGCCTTCATTTATTCATCAATAACGGATTAAATGAAACTTTTTTATTTGTTGTTTGTATATTATATTGTGTTTTGTATATTACAATGTCCATATTTTAGATATACTGTTTATACTTATTGACAACATATTATGTAACATCGTAGATCAGACTGTATCAGGAGGCTTCTTAGTAAGTGACGTCAGTGATCATTTACCGGTGTTCATGGTGTAAAATGATAACTGCAAAACATCCAAACCTGTAAATATTGAATATTATCGAAGAGCCACAACTGAACGATCATTAACAGCACTTAAAAATGATTTAGCGAAACAAAACTGGGATAAGGTTTTTCAAACGTCAGATATAAATGCAGCTTATAATTTATTTCACGACATTTTTTCTCACTTTATGATACACACTGCCCCATCAAAAAATGCACTATAACTAACTCCCAAAAAACTCCATGGATAACCAAAGGGCTTGCGAACGCTTGCAAAAAGAAAAATTATTTAAATAGGACTTCTTTTAGGCATCAAACCATAGAAACTGAACAAAAGTACAAAACATATAAACATAAATTAACCAGCATATTAAGAGCAAGCAGGAAAGAATACACCACCAAACTATTAATCCAAAAGAAAAATGATATAAAGGGAATTTGGAAGGTATTAAATACAATTACAGTATTGGGCATGGTTCAAACAGTTCTTGTTATCCGGAGTTTTTTGTTGAGAACAACCAAATCATAAGTGACAAGAAGATGATTGCTGACGGCTTCTATATGTTTTTTGTTAATATTGGGCCTAAACTGGCAAAAAAAATCCCAATTAATGATGAACAGCCCATGGAATTTATTGAAAAAAATTATTATTCGATGTTCCTTACCCCGACTGTCGAAAAGGAAGTCTTGGAGGTTATTCAGAAAAGCAAGAACAAAACATCACGTGACATATATGACCTCGACATGAGGACAGTCCAGAACGTAGCGGAAGAAAACATTCACACACATCTGCAATTTATCTTTTCGACTTGGACAATTTGCTTCACAAATGAAACTCTCAAAAGTCAACCCCATCTTCAAATCTGGAGACAAACATCACTTCACAAATTTCGGGCCCGTCTCCTTTCTGCCACAGTTATCAAAAATATTGGAAAAATTATTTGATAATCGACTTTGTGGCTTCATTGAAAAGCACCAATTATCAACCGATTGTCAATATGGGTTCCGACAAAATAGGTCAAGTTCATTAGCTCTAATTGACCTAATAGAAAACATTACCAATGTTATGGAGAAGAACAAATTTGTTCTAGGATTTTTTATTTACCTGCAAAAGGCTTTTGATACCATTGACCACCAGATTTTGGTAAGTAACTGGAAAACTATATTATAAGGGGATTGGCAGGGAAATGGCTGGAGAGCTACTTAAATGAGAGACAGCAGATTGTTCAGATGGACCAACATCATTCTACACTGATGAACATAACCTGTGGAGTTCCCCAGGGGTCGATACTGGAACCCACACTATTTATTTTATATATCAACGAAATATGTCAAGTATCAACACTGCTGAAGTTCATCCTCTTTGCTGACGATACAACCATTACATATGCAGGTGACGACGTGAAGCAACTTTTGTCTTCTGTAACTGAGGAGATGATGAAGTTAAAAACTTGGTTTAATACAAACAAATTGTCTCTGAATTTAAAGAAGACCAAAATAATATGCTCTTTAGCAATTGCAAAAGTAGTATACCGATCAGGATTGTTATTGATGATACACTAATAGAATATGTTCAACTAAATTCTTTCTTAGGAGTGGTAATAGATAAAAATATCTCATGGAAGCCTCATATAAGGTACCTGAGGACAAAGGTTGCTAAATGTGTTGGAATGATGAGGAGATCATGTCATTTATTGAACACCAATGCTCTGCTGTTATTGTTTTATTCATTTATTATGTCATATTTAAACTATTGTGTTGAAGTCTGGGGAAATTGTTATAAATCCCATCCACAGCCTTTAGTCACTCTGCAGAAAAAGGCCATCAGGATTGTGTCCAATGTTCACTACAGACATCATTCAAATCCACTATTTATGGACTTAAAGCAACTTAAACTGAACGATATGATCAACTTTCAAACTGCTCAAATTATGTTTAGGGCATCCCAAAGCTCCCTACCATCCAATATACAGAACCTATTCCATGATAGAGATGATCACCATAGTTACACTTTAAGAGGAAACAACAAATTATATTTGCCTAAATTTAGAACCACTTTAAAATCAATATGCATTTCAGTGCATGGAGTCAATCTGTGGAACAACTTAGGAGACATTAAAAATGTGTTGTAGCATAATTCAATTCAAAACATTGTTTAAAAAAGAAGTACTGAAGAAGTACGAGAAGGAAAGAGAGTGATGCCCTCAGCACCGAGCGATGGGAGAGAGGTGTATGGTCAGAGAGTGTTTTGGCCCGTGTGTGTGTGTTTGTGTGTGCGTGCGTGCGTGCGTGGGTGTGTGTGTTTTGTCTCGTCTTGCCTTGTCTCATAGTATTGTTAGTGTACAGGAGTTTTTCTTGTTTTTGTTTATAGAGTATTGTTCTTGTATTATATTGTTTTATGTGAAATGTGGAATGAGTGAGAGGGGTTGGGCTTTTAATATAAGCATCTGCTTCATCCAACCCCATTTCAAGCCTTGCATAAATATCTTTGCCAAAATGTTAAACAAAAAAGTGTTTTGTTGTACTGTGCAGGTTTGAAATAAATATTTAAATTCAATTCATATAATAGCACTCCAGAAATCATTAAGGCTAATATGTTTTTAAACAAAACAATTGAAATATTTTAGTTAAATTTAAATGTACATATATTCTTTAGAAAAAACTGCTTTCTTACTTTGCTGTCTGAGCGTCAGCCAGAAGTAGTTGGTGAAGAGTGCAATCTTTATATTTTTCATGTTAGTTTCCGTGCAAGACGGAAACTAGCGAGCATCTATTTTCATCAAGTTGGTTCTGCCTTCAAACTCACCCCTGCTCATGACGGAAATTGTGGAATATTAATGGACTGTGTGCTGCGGATACATTAAAATGTTAATGAAATGAACTAGACAGTCCCAGTATGACACCGTTTATAAATGTTGCCTGGTTTGCTAATGTCAAATGTCAAAATGATATTTATACCTACAGTAACCTTTCTTTCATTATTCACAGGTTTGACACATATCGCAGCAAGGAGGAGAGCCATCGGCTTGCAAAGTATGTCAATGATGTGGAGGTGGGCCTTATAGTAGCCATGGTGGTCAGTGATGAGGGCTCGAACAACTTGGAGGACTCTGCCAAAAAGAGCATCTCCAGACTTGGCAGCCAGCATGTTGTCACCTTAGGATTTAGGTGAGAGATAACAAATTGTTTCAAGATATATCATTATATTATTGGTCCGGTTACATAATGGTTCATGAAGTGCAGTCTTTCTATGTTATAAATTGTCCTATTTTCTAGCTTTTGCTTACTTTTTACCTTTACATTTCCGCTTAAAAACTTTTTCTCATGTTTTGCTTCTTATAAGTTATGTTTCTATCCACTTAATATAGGTGACAGAACATCAATATAGCTGATAGAATGTCAATTTAAATAATAGAACATCAAACAGATTATAGAAAATACAGATGATGGTACATTGGGGACGGCGTACCATCCTAGTCACGTCCGTCGTGTCCTTGGGCAAGACACTTCACCCTTGCTCCTGATGTGTCCTGGTGAGCGCTTTGCATGGCAGCTCCCGCCACCAGTGTGTGAATGTGTGTGTGAATGGGTGAATGTGGAAATACTGTCAAAGCGCTTTGGGCTCCTTAAAAAGGGGTAGAAAAGCACTATACAAGTACAACCCCTTTTACCATTTACCATTTACATAAAATAGACCATATACAGTGCATCTGGAAAGTATTCCCTTTACCCACATTTGGTTATGTTACACCCTTATTCCAAAATGAAATACATTATTTTTGGCCCCCAAATTCCACATTAAATACCTCATAAGATGAAACAGTTTTTTGGGGTGACATTTTGCAAATTTATTAAAAACCCACATGTGCATAAATATTCACAGCCTTTGCCCAATGCTTTGTTGATGCACTTTTGGCAACAATTACAGTCTTAAGTCTTTTTGAATATGATGCAAAAGGATTGGCACACCTATCTTTGGGCAGTTTTGCCCATTCCTCTTTGCAGCACCTCTCAAGTTCCATCAGGTTGGATGCGAAGCCTCGGTCCACAGCCATTTTCAGATTTTTCCAGAGATGTTTAATCAGATTCAAGTCTGGCCTCTGGCTTGGCCACTCAAAGACATTTACAGAGTTGTCCTGAAGTTATTCTTTTAATATCTTGCCTTTGTGCTTAGGATTGTTGTCCTGCTGAAAGGTGAACCGTCGCTGTAGTTTGAGTTTAAGAGCGCTCTGGAGTAGGTTTTCATCCAGGATGTCTCTGTACATTGTTGAATTCATATTTCCCTACCAGTCTTCCTGTTCCTGTCGCTGAAAAACATCCCCACACTATGATGCTGCCACCACCATGCTTCACTGTAGGGATACCATTAGCCTGGTGATGAGTGGTGCCTGGTTTCCTCCAAACATGACGCCTGGCATTCACGCCAAAGAGTTCAATCTATGTCTCATCAAAGAAGAGAATTGTGTTTCCAAAGGTCTGAGAGTTTTTCAGGTGCATTTTGGCAAACTTTTTTTTACAAATAAATGGTTTATGGCTGGTTACTATACCATACAGGCAACATTAGTGGACTGCTGCAAAGATGATTGTCCTTCTGAAAGGTTATCTTCTCTCCACAGAGGATTGCTGTATCTCTGACAAAGTGACCATCAAATTCTACGACTAAGGCCCTTCTCTCAATTGCTCAGTTTCGACAGCCGGACAGGTCTTGGAAGAGTCCTGGTTGTTCTAAAATTCTTCCATTTAATAATGATTGAGGCCACTGTGCTCACTGACACCTTCAAGGCAGCAGATATTTTTCTGTACCCTGCCCCAGATTTGTGCCTCAAAACAATCCTATCTTGAAAGTCTACAGACAATTCCTTTGACTTCATTCGACTTGGTTTGTGCTTTGCTATGCACTGTCAGGTGTGGGACCCTTCATATAGACAGCTTTCCAAATCATGTCCACTAAACAGAAAAACTCCAATTAAGCTGTAGCAGGAACCTATCCCTGCTGACTTTCGGCCAGAAGCGAGGTACACACTAGACCGGTTGCCAGCCAATTGCAGGGCACAAATAGACAAACAACCATTCACACTTATACAGGGAGAACATTCAAACTCCATGCAGAGATGTCCAAACGGACACTTGAATTCAGGTCTTCCAGAGCATCTGTCTTGGGGACTTGTTCTTAACTCGCCTGGAGGTCTCTTCAGCAATCTTCATGACAGCCATGATGACCAAAACACATGGACATCCATCAAATAAATTGCACAAGGAACTCATATCAGACAGTCAAAGCACTTTGTGAGGTGTTGTCCTGAGCATTGATTTCCCCTCATAGCAAACATTTCCAGAAAGTTAGAACTATTAGTAAGTCAGTTCCAACGATTTCTATAATAGATAATGCAGTCCAATGTTTTATTTGTTATAACGTCTCAATGTGTCGCTTTATATACATATTCTAAATAACAGTTATTCCCATAAAAAGCACATTAACACTCAAACATAATTTGATTTATCTAACTCTATAATGGTTAAAGCCATTCAAAAAACGTGATGTGAATATTTTGAATCAGAAATGGCATAAGAGTAGGGCAGCACGGTGGTAGAGGGGTTAGTGCGTCTGCCTCACAATCCGGGGCTCGGGATCTTTCTGTTTGGAGTTTGCATGTCCTCCCCACGACTGCGTGGGTTCCGTCCGGGTACTCCGGCTTCCTCCCACCTCCAAAGACATGCATCTGGGGATAGTTTGATTGGCAACACTAAATTGGCCCTAGTGTGTGAGTGTGAATGTTGTCTGTCTATCTGTGTTGGCCCTGCGATGAGGTGGCAGCTTGTCCAGGGTGTACCCTGCCCTTCGCCCGATTGTAGCTGAGATAGGCACCAGCGCCCCCCGGGAATAAGCGGTAGAAATGGATGGATGGATGGCATGATAGTAAAGTGAATTACTGCTGGGTATCATAATTGGATATCTGACAAGTAGATTACAGCACTCATAGTGTCCCGTCCAAAAGCAAAACCTAGTAACTCACTTCTAGCTGATTTTGAGAAAACAAAGGAAAACCAATCTATCTTGATGCTGTCTTACAAAGATCTACAAAGTCATCAAACGTATAGATGTTTTCTTAAGCTTTCATTTTCTTGCCGATTGAGCCATGGATTGAATCTGCTCTCATTAACGTGTGCGCTTTCTCCAGATATTTTATTACAATCTCGGGTAGGCCCCATTCTGCGTTTGCACATTGGGCAAGAGCCGTGTACAGCGTCCAGTTTTTATTTTGACCTCCACAGTTATCTGCCCAAAAGAGTATGCAAGGGGAAAAATCAAGAACAATACATTTAATGAAGGTGCTTACAATGTCCTGGGCTAATCTTCCAAATATCCCCTCGTGCCATAATATCACATAATCAGGTTGACCGTCGGCCCCCATTTGTGCAAATGTCTCATTAAAGACAATAAGGCGACTGACAAAGAAGCTCCAATTGGTCCCTTGAGATACTAGGTTGTGCTGTTGTATCTACGCAGTTATGTGGTAGTTGCTAGGTCCTGCCATGCGTGTAACAGCTTACTTACGGAACAAATTACAATATCGCATACACTAATGTAAAGCATATCACCTAGGAACTCCAAAATTATTATCAGCTCAGTTTTAACCAAAATTTAGTTACTGGGTTTTGCCTTTGGACGGGAGTAGTGATGTCTTATGAAAAAGACAAGACCATACTACATTTGTATTAGGGTTGCATGGTATACCGCTAATAATAAGGTACTGCGGTAATAATGAATTAAAAAGGTACTATAATGCCTTTAAAAAATAATGGTGTTTTTTTTTAATGTCATAATGGCGCGTTGTGGTGACATTGAGCATGTCGCGAGTCAACACAGACACACACACAGCACTTCCAAGTGGAAACAGTGTGGCAAAGGACGAGGGAAAATGTACTTACCGTAATTTCCGGACTATAAGGCGCACCTGACTATAAGCCGCACCAGCTAAATTTAGGGGAAAATACAGATTGCTCCATATATAAGCCGCACCCGACTATAAGACGCAGGCGTTTTGATGTGTAATGACCGTAGTATATAGGGGTTCCTGCTACCACGGAGGGGATTGTCGGGACAGAGATGACTGTTTGGGAACGCAAAGCGTCCCATTTATTAACAATAAATCTTTCAATCATTCAATCAAACTTTCTCATCTTTGACATGGCGAACAACATAAGTGCAGAGTACAAATAATACAACGGTGCAAAGTAACACAAAGTGCTCGCCTGTAACACGGCAGTAAAAGTGCAGTCTTCATGCTGCCGTCTCCAACGTCTCACCATTGATTCATTGATGTCAAGGGTACGTGCAGCAGCTCTATTTCCTTCTTTGACTGCCAGATCGATTACCTTTAACTTAAAAGCAGCATCATATGCACTTCTCCGTTTGTTTTCCATATTGAGGGTCTTTGCATGAACACTTCCTTCGCGCAAACTGTCGCTGACGCTCTCCTACTCTTTGTTTTGCTCTCGTTACCTGGCGCCATATGTCTGCCTCGGTCTCGCGCATCTTCGGTAGTGCGTGCCCCTGGTTACGCCGCACAGTTGTATAAGCCGCAGGGACCAGAACGAGGGAAAAAAGTAGCAGCTTATAGTCCGGAAATTACTTGTATTTTGGCTTTGAACCTAACGATGAAGTTGCAGCAATAAACACTGTGGTGGTGGTTTAAAACAAAGCTACTTAGTAGCTAGCTAGCAGCTAATGTACATCCACAGTGTTTTAGCTACTTCTAAATGACTTATCATTGCCTTCATAGCGAGAAAAAAATGTTTCTTTCAAGTAGTATTCCTGTGGGACGAGGACTTGCTAAACATGCTTCACTACACATTATAGGAGGATACAATAGCTAACTGCTAACAGCAAGCTAACGCTCCTGGACGTAAACAAATAGGTCAATCCATACAAATATGAATTGTAACGATACCAAGTACAAGAGCTGTATATAGTCTATAGCAATGACATGCGGTGAACTACTTACCAGGTGAGGCATAGATAATTTTGGAGTTTTTTTCTTCTTTTTTTTTTTTTCACTTAAATTCATTTGAGCAGTTCTAACCATTTTTGATTTAGGTTGCACATTAGAACAACAGGAAAACGAAGAGAGTAATTTGCTTTCATAAAAACATTATCATAATGATACTATGGTTTGACAAATTGGTCCAAAAAGTATTTGACAAAGTTGTTATTAAAAACTTTTTGGTCCCATTTTCTTGTAACAAAATAAATCAAGTATTGTGAGTGTATCTTACCTTTTTGTATTTGAACCTGAAGCAGCAATAACACCCACAAACGCTGGCTTACTCTAATAAAAATGCCATGTTTGTTATAAATAAAGTTTAAAAAAAAAGAAAAGAAAAAAGGCTGGCTTCCGCTTGGGAGACATGTGTCTGCTCGCTTTAGCGCCCCCATTTCTCCCAATGTGGCGAGTCAGATTACTGCTGAGGCATTGAACAATATATCCACCCCTACTTTGAGGCAGAGTTACTTACTGTCTCACGGCCTGCTTTTTCCCCATGGCATTAAGCAGGCGCCCCCTCTCACGCTCAACACACTTTGTGTGTAGCCGTGGAGGCACTACCAGTGTCTGCCTCACTTCTGGTCTGCAGCGTTATTTTGATAAGGAAACACAACATTTCCACGATTTTGACCATGAAAATTATCCAAATATACAGGAATCACACCAAAATCACATAGAAAGCATAGACCAAAAGAGAAATATTCAAACTTATTTTATTACTCTGTTTTTTGAACATCTCATAGTCAAGCCTTTTACCCCTTCTGGTGGCAAGGTGAGGCACTGCCTCACTTGCCTCCCCTGACAGCACGTCACTGGTCGATATTACAATTACTATCTTTCCATCCACTAAATTAGTCTCATTTCCCAAATAATAAATAATTTCCCAAACAATGAATAATTTTTTTATCATACCTATATGTGAAGTCCTAGTGTCCATGCACACTCTAATGCAACTATTAGTCATACACCATGTACTTCCCGTACACTGAGCGGTGGCGTTTATTTCCTTCTAGCGCGGATTAATGCATTGCTTCTCTGATTGACTTATGATGTCACACCAAACAGGGCAACTAACTCCTTACAAGTTGACAGCCTCGCTCTGTTGTACCTAATGTCTGCTGTAATATTGGCATAGATTACAAATACTACCTCTTTATTGGCTATGCTTTAACTTAACTTAACTCATGTTAAATGTAGACAGCATAAAAAAAGGATCTTGGATTGCGCTACGAACATGATGCTACTACCAATAATGTCTCGGAGTGAATACCGGCGGCATTTTCGGTTGGAGAATCATGAAACAAAACTTTCGAATGTCTCGGAGTTCATTCATCGGACTCTGTAGATTAATGGAAATAATTTTAAATCAGTTTGGAGTGTACAAATGCAGGGTGAAGAGGTTTGTGTTCGCTTTATTTCTTGTCCTGTAATATACCTGCTTAATTTTCTCTCATTTCATTCATATTTTGTTCGGGGGTCCGAATGATGCCGGCATTCTCTATTTCCTTTGCTACCTTGAATAAATCTCTGTTACCTTTTTTTCTCCCATTGATGCACTTCAAAATTTTCTATTCTTTTAATTTGTGAAGCAAATAACCACTGTACATTACAATTGTTGCTTACGTTTTTATTGGATGGTATCTGCTTTTGGGTTGTATCCCGCACGTTGGTGGAGTGGCAGACTTCCACATGTGCGTTACTCACCCACTCGATGGATGTGGTTTTTCAATCGTATAATCCAGGTGTGTTTGTTCAACTTTTCGAAAACCGAACACGATCGGATTAAGGTGTTTCCATGGGCTGTAGGATGTTTATTTAGAGCCAAACTATTTGAGAAATAGGACTAATTTAGAGCATGGACACGTACTGACTGAATACATCAATATTTTTTATCATCACAACATCTTTTGTAATTTTGTTAATGTGTATAAACTCAGGAAATACAATGTTGGACACAAGAGAATTTTAAGTATGACCAATGTATGACCCCATAATTAATTGGTATTAAATCAGACCTGTAAAGTCCAGGGGCCACATGCGGCCCCTTGATTTTTTCAATCCGGCCCGCCGGACATTCCCAAATAATTTTTTCAGATCTCTAAGATGGAAAGTGTAGCTGCCATTATAATGTGCAGTGATGTTTTCAAATGACCCTAAGTCTTCAACTATACAAAGTATTTCAATGCTTGGAATCTGCGCTTATGGATGATATACCAGTTACTATGGTAATCTAATTATTTGCTATGGTCATCTACGTCACAGCAGCTCAGACGAGTCACCAAGCAGTGTGGGCGGGAAGCGTTTCCACGGACGCGTAAGGAGATTTTCACAACAAAGATCTAAAGTGTATATATTATATATAGAATAGAATATAATAGAATAGAACAGAAAGTACTTTATTGATCCCTGGGTGAAATTTAGCAAATATCAGATACATCAGATTATAGGTGGGTTTATTTTGTACCCTTCGCGTTTATGTCTCACCGTTTGTTGCGTTTCACTTGACTGTAAAATATGTCGATCGAAAGGGGGTATGACATTCATATGTTGTCAATATTCAGTGTTTTATCCTTCATAGAAAATTTTAAATTCCATTACGTTTTTTAAGGCGGTCTGTCATAACATTTGACATTATTGTGAGGTTTTGTATTAGTGTTCCTAAAAAGAGATATACCGGCCCCCAGACACATTTTTTCTCTAAATGTGGCCCCTGAGTCAAAATAATTGCCCAGGCCTGTATTAAATTGATACCCAAATTTGTGGTGTCCCCCAAAACATTTAAGTATCCAAACAACAGAAGAATACATGCTTATTACATTTTAACAGAAGTGTGGTTTGAACATGGTCAATGTAACCACCAGTAAAGCAAAAAGTAGAATAATAATTTATCCATCCATTCATTTTCTTGCCACTCATAATTTTGACAAAATACTACAATGGAAAATGACACAATATGTTACTGCTTATGCCAGCGGCCAAATTGGTACTCTCTGTAATCCGCGTGCTTCCTTGCTACCATCGGGACAACACTAGTCTGTATGCAAATACTGCATAATGCGTGGAATATTTTCCTAAATTGACACTAGTCAGTGGAATTAAATAAAGTTATTTTTTTATCTGTCTGCCAATATACATACCAACCTACATACCTACCGACCAAAAGTCTGGTAGAGGTGGACCTAAAAAAAAAGGGAGATCACTTCCTGTCCCTTCTATACATTTTAACTGAACTGTGCAATGTTTAAGTGCATAATCTGCTGCCTGTGGGACCACAGGAACAAAAGGATGCTAAACCTTTGGATTTGTTTTTCCAGCTTGCACTCGGCTGTATGGCCGTGGCGTAATTAGATGGGAGTGATGGCAATGCGACAGAGGGGCTTTTGCCTAATGACTTTTGTCTCATTTTCTCCCAACCCTGCAGCCAAACAGGCGCACACAGCTGCCGTGAGGAGATAGGCAGTGTAATTTGTGGCACCCCCACCGATAGTTTGGCAAGATGTTGTTCATGAGGCATCGTGCTGTTTGCTCACATACATTTACTGCAGCTGCGACGAGCGCCATGAGAAAACTAATAATAATTGTTGATAAAGTAATTTTACTTTTTTGAAGTATTATTTAGTTAATTATGACAAATCCTACATAAGGGTTTTGCCATTTTTGACACATCATGATTCAATTAAATGATGATTCATTGGACTAAAATGTGATTATTAAACATTGATGAGAATTATTAGGATTATCGACACTTCTTTTTGCCATATATAATTTCTTTTAAAGGCCTACTGAAATGAGATTTTCTTATTTAAACGGGGATATCAGGTCCATTCTATGTGTCATACTTGATCATTTCGCGATATTGCCATATTTTTGCTGAAAGGATTTAGTAGAGAACATCCACGATAAAGTTCGCAACTTTCGGTGCTAAGACAAAAGCCCTGCCTCTACCGGAAGTCGCAGACGATGACGTCACACGTGTGGGGGCTCCTCACATATTCACATTGTTTATAATGGGAGCCTCCAACAAAAAGTGCTATTCGGACCGAGAAAACGACAATTTCCCCATTAATTTGAGCGAGGATGAAAGATTTGTGTTTGAGGATATTGATAGCGACGGACTAGAAAAAAAAAAAAAAAAGTTAAAAAAAAAACAAACGCGATTGCATTGGGACGGATTCCGATGTTTTTAGACACATTTAGTAGGATAATTTCTATTGTGTTACTAGTGTTTTAGTGAGTTAAATAGTACCTGATAGTCGAAGGGGTGTGTCCACGGGTGTGTTGACGCCAATGTCTCAGGGAAGTCGACGGCAGCTTCATGGACGGGGCAAGAAGCGACTTTTTAACCACAATTTTCTCACCGAAACCTGCCGGTGGACATTGCGTCGTGTTTCATGTTCGCTTGACCGTGCTGTGATCCATAGTAAATTTTCACCTCCAGGAACTTTAAACAAGGAATCACTGTGTGTTTGTGTGGCTATAGGTTAAAGCTTCCCAACTCTATCTTTCTACTTTGACTTCTCCAATATTAATTGAACAAATTGCAAAAGATTCAGCAACACAGATCTCCAAAATACTGCATAATTATGCCGTTAAAGCAGACAACATTTAGATGTGTGTGTGTGCAGCGCTCATACTTCCTAAAAACCCGTGACGTCAAGCGCACGCATCATCATTCCGCGTCGTTTTCAATAAGAAACTCCGCGGGAAATTTAAAATTGCGTTTTTGGTAAACTAAAAAGGCCGTATTGGCATGTGTTGCAATGTTAATATTTCATCATTGATATATAAACTATCAGACTGCTTGGTGGGTTGTAGTGGGTTTCAGTAGGCCTTTAAACAAGTTTTTTTTTCTTTCTCGGCATTCATTAAATAAAGTAAACAAATATTAGAGAAAATGATCCATAACATTTTCCACATCAAAAAGTACATCTTATTACTGAGAAATAAGATTTGTTTTAACCAAAAAAAAAACCTACTGAAGCAATTTCAATATCCATCCATTTTATATCGCTTGTCCCTCTCGGGGGTTACGGGCGGGGTACACCTTGGACAAGTCGTCACCTCATTGCAGGCAATTATAATACAAAACAAATTATTTAGAAATAAAGACATTCCTAAATCCTTCGCAAATAACCTATTTCAACTAAAATCATCAGCTTTGTGCACAGTTTTTCAGTTTTAATACAGTACCTGTCAGTTATATGTCGTTTTGGAGATTGTACTTTCCAACTGTTTCCTGAGCCCGGTGAGTGTGGCCAAAAATATAATAGTTTTTTGTTGCTGTTGTTTTGGCGTGGTTATGTCCATGGTGAGGAGCCAGTTTTACAATAAAGCGATTGTTGATCGACTATCTCCTGGTCAATTTCAATGTAATGGAAGATGCTCCTGTACATACTGTAGGTACTTTAAACTGCTTTTTTAGTTCCAGCCACTTTGTAACTTTTTGTTATTACAGAGGTGCCTAAACTGGGAGTAATATGAGATTGGGGATTCCGTGAGATTCCGTTTGTTCTGTCACCTTGCTCGGCGGGCGTTTCCCTTTGTGCAAGGGCAAAGCTCGCTGTCAGCTCTAACCTCTCTTGTCCGTCATTCAAATATATTACATCCATCCATCCCATCCATTTTCTACCGCTTATTCCCTTTCGGGGTCGCGGGGGGCGCTGGCGCCTATCTCAGCTACAATCGGGCGGAAGGCAGGGTACACCCTGGACAAGTCGCCACCTCATCACAGGGCCAACACAGATAGACAGACAACATTCACACTCACATTCACACACTAGGGCCAATTTAGTGTTGCCAATCAACCTATCCCCAGGTGCATGTCTTTGGAGGTGGGAGGAAGCCGGAGTACCCGGAGGGAACCCACGCATTCACGGGGAGAACATGCAAACTCCACACAGAAAGATCCCAAGCCTGGATTTGAACCCAGGACTGCAGGAACTTCATATTGTGAGGCAGATGCACTAACCCCTCTGCCACCGTGAATATATTACATTATTTTATTAAATTCCAGAAGTTGTTTCTTGTACATTCTATTATATTGTGCTTTAAAAATTATTGCTCATCTAAATTTTTGGTCGTGGAACGCAATGTGTCTTAAGTTTAGGTACCACTGTTCCAACAGTTAAGATGAAGACCGAATTATCCAAAAACCTAAGCAATTTTTTTCATATTGAATATCAAATGAATCTGTTTCAAAAATATGAACACCACCCAACATTTAATGGAAAATGATTATAGTTTGCGGCCACTCGTTGATAGTAGTCCCAAAAATGACCCCCGTGGAGAAAAGTAGTGTGTTAAACATAGGCGTAGGTTGGTCATAGGGCCCAGAATTCCTGACAGCGCCATGCTTTTACGAAAATGACTAAGGTATATATTAGGGGTGTAATGATTAATCAATATATCAATTTATTTTCCTTAGATTCAACTACATTGATCTGTGCTCGGCAAGTTTGCCTTCCGGAAGATACAGTAAGTATCGATTAAAGATCGGTTTTATTGATACTAGAAAAAAGGAAAACATTGGATTTAAGAAAGGCAGATTTCATATGAAGTTTAGCACTTTTAATATTAATGACGTTAAATGATATAAAAAAAACCGGCTGCCCATCTGTGGATTCATCAAAACAAAATGGCGAATGTATTGTAATAAAAATAACTGGAAATATGTGATGCATTACATTATATCGTATACATGTTTGAAATAAACTGAAACTGAATAGCTGCAGTGGCTCAGACAGGTTGCTAAAAAGTCACTGAATAGATTTCAGCTCACTGACTCGTTTCGGATTGTATCGTTGTAAATACAAATACCGTCCCTGAATTGTATCAGCAACCACAAATTTCGAATCTAATCATTAAAACAAATCGTTAAAGCCATAGTATGTGTGATTGGACAAGGAAATGTTTTTATTTTTTATTTTGGCTCAGTCACAATAGTCTGCAGGTGCACTTTGCACAACGTTGCTTGCGTGACCTACGTCGGAGCTCTAAACTGCTGAATGTGTTTTTCCATAAATAAAATCTAAAATGAAAAATTATAAAAGATCGGAGCTTTGCGAGGTCTTCTGCATCTCTGAAATATAACTGCTGCCAAGTGCATCAATGATTCAGCTTTTTTTTTATCTCAATTAATCATTCACACTTTATTTATACAGCACTTTTAAAGCACAGGCAAGTGGCAACACAATGTGCTTAAAAATGGCAGAGAAGAAAACACACAAGCACACACAGCACTTGACAATAACAAAACAAGGCATGGCTCAGAGGATTGAGGAAAAACGCCACCTTTGTGGCGTCCACACTGGAGCATAACTAAATTTAACACACAAAAAAATATATAAACATATTTTAAAACACCATATTTTTCAGAGTATGAGTCATTCAAATAACTATAACATATAGAACATGCGTTTACGTATAAGTTTACCAAACAATATGTCACTCCTAATCGCTAAATCCGATGAAATCTTATACGTCAAGTCTCTTACGTGAATTAGCTAAATAATATTATTTGATATTTTACGGTAATGTGTTAATAATTTCACACATAAGTCGCTCCTGACTATAAGTCGCACTATATATAGCCAAACTATGAAAAAAAACAGCGACTTATAGTCCGAAAAATACGGTAAATATGAATAATACACTAACACATTAATAAAAACATAACATTGAAAAAATATTAGTAGTAATTATAGTAATAAATAAAAAACAAAATAACAGAATAAAAATTAAGAGCCTGAGAATAGTTCAACATGATCAGTAAAAAGCTTTCAAAATATATATATATACATCAACTCTCTCACCAAATCCTGAGGCTGTCGGGCTTCCTGATCCACAGGTGGAGGCCATCCATCAATCCATATTCTACCGCTTATTCCATTTGGTGTCACGGGTGGCGCTGGTGCCTATCTCAGCTACAATCGGGTGGAAGACGAGGTACACCATGGACAAGTCGCCATCTCCATAGTGGCTAAATGCCTCCTCATTGTACAAACCCCGTTTCCATATGAGTTGGGAAATTGTGTTTGATGTAAATAAAAACGGAATACAATGATTTGCAAATCATTTTCAACCCATATTCAGTTGAATGCACTACAAAGACAACATATTTTATGTTCAAACTCATAAACTTTATTTTTTTCGCAAATAATAATTAACTTAAAATTTCATGGCTGCAACACGTGCAAAAGTAGTTAGGGAAGGGCATGTTCACCACTGTGTTACATCACCTTTTCTTTTAACAACACTCAATAAACGTTTGGGAACTGAGAAAACTAATTGTTGAAGCTTTGAAAGTGGAATTCTTTCCCATTCTTGTTTTATGCAGAGCTTCAGTCGTTCAACACCGCTGTCGTATTTTACGCTTCATTATGCGCCACACAATTAATGGGAGACAGGCCTGGACTGCAGGCGGGCCAGGAAAGTACCCACACTCTTTTTTTTACGAAACCACATTGTTGTAACACGTGCTGAATGTGGCTTGGCATTGTCTTGCTGAAATAAACAGGGGCGTCCATGAAAAAGACGGCGCTTAAATGGCAGCATATGTTGTTCCAAAACCTGTATGTACCTATTAGCATTAATGGTGCCTTCACAGATGTGTAAGTTACCCAAGCCTTGGGCACTAATGCACTCCCATACCGTCACAGATGCTGGCTTTTGAGGTGGATCGCTTATGAATGACATGATGTCAAATATTTCCCAAATTATTTTGAAATGTGGACTAAGTCAGACCTCAGAACACTTTTCCACTTTGCATCAGTCCATCTTAGATGATCTCAGGCCCAGAGAAGCCGGCGGCGTTTCTGGATGATGTTGATAAATGGCTTTTGCTTTGCATAGTAGAGCTTTAACTTGCACTTAAGATGTAGCGACCAACTGTATTTAGTGACAGTGGTTTTCTGAAGTGTTCCTGAGCCCATGTGGTGATAGCCCTCAGATGATTGATGTCGGTTTTTGGGATCGAAGGTCATGGTCATTCAATGTTGGTTTCTGGCCATGCCGCTTACGTGGAGTGATTTCTCCAGATTCTCTGAACCTTTTGATGATATTATGGACCGTAGATGTTGAAATCGCTAAATTTCTTGCAATTGCACTTTGAGAAACGTTGTTCTTAAACTGTTTGACTATTTGCTCATGCAGTTGTGGACAAAGAGGTGTACCTCGCCCCATCCTTTCTTGTGAAAGACTGAGCATTTTTTGGGAAGCTTTTTTTATACCCAATCATGGCACCCACCTGATCCTAATTAGCCTGCACACTTGTGGGATGTTCCAAATAAGTGTTTGATGAGCATTCCTCAACTTTATCAGTATTTATTGCCACCTATCCCAACTTCTTTGTCACGTGTTGCTGGCATCAAATTCTAAAGTTAATGATTATTTGCAAACAAACAAAAGTTTATCAGTTTGAACATAAAATATGTTGTCTTTGTAGCATACTCAACTGAATATTGGTTGAAAATGATTTGCAAATCATTGTATTCCGTTTATATTTACATCTAACACAATTTCCCAACTTATATGGAAACGGGGTTTGTAGGTTTTCGTTCTGGTATTTGGTAAAGATAAAAGTTTGGTGCCAGAGGACCTTAGGATCCAAGATGGTTGCGATTGTAAAATCAGTCCATTAATAAATTTAAAAACTAATAATAGAACTTCAACATCGAACTTTTACGGGTGGGGAGTCAATGCAGCGACTTTAAAACTGGTGTATTGAGCTCCTTCCCTTTGGTCCTCGTCAGCAAGTGTGCAGCTGAGTTTTGAAATAATTGTAAAGTTCTAATAATATTTTAGGGAAGACCAAAGAGTCGGGCATTACAACAGACTAAACGACAGAAAAGTAGGTATTAGCACATTTGTGTTGGCCTGAGAGAGAAACGGGCAGACTCTGGCAATGTTCTTAAGATGATACAAACCTATTTTTGTAATATATTCAATATGTGGAATACAAGTCAGCTCTGGATCAAAACTCATGCCCAGATTTGTTATGGATTGTGTAGGTTTAAAATCTTGTAATTTTGATGACAGTTTCTCTCTTTGGCCTACAGGACCTACGGTATAACTAAAACCTATGTTTTGTCCTGGTTAGATTTAGGAAATTCACTGTCATCCATGATCTGATGTCTAAAACGCAGTTAAAAAGGGTAGCTATTGGTTCTGTGTCGTCAGGACACACAGCGATGTACAGCTGTGTATCATCACCGTCACTGTGCAAACTGATGCTGTGACGTTCCCAAGATGCAGCATGTAAAGATTAAAAAGAATGGGAAGTAAAATTGAGCCTTTGGGAACCCCACACCTGATTTTATAGGTTCCTGAAGAACATGCATCCATATTTACATAAAAACATTTGTCCGTAGGATAAGAGCGGAACCAGTAAACAGTACCAGAGAGGCCGACAAGGTGTCCAGGTCTATTCAATAAAATTATCTATTGTGGCAAAAGTGTCGCTTAGAACCAAGAGAACTAACAATAAAAGATTTGTATTATCTAAATTCCGACTGATGTCATTTAAAATCTTAAAAATGCTGTCTCAGTACTGTACGTGGTTAGTTTTAAAACCAAACTGAGATCTTTCTAAAAATGTTATTTATTTTGAAAAAAGTAATTGACTTGGTGAAAACAATCCTTCTAAAATCTTACTGAATAACTTTAAGTTGGATACAGGTCGATAATTATTAAAATTTTCTTTTCTTTTTGTTTTTATGCATATGATAATCAACTGTATAGCTCCTCAAATGATTGAGTTTCACTTTTGTATCTGAACTTTTGGAATGTCTATCCTTTATCAAAAACTGGTGGTCTTCAAATTTCCTTCAGATAAATTCTAACAAAACGGAAACTCTGATTATTGCTGCCGATAAAAAGATCCTCCTGATCAAGAACTCTCTTGGTGCTCTGGGTGCATTTGTTAAAAGCAGCCTCAGAAACCTTGGAGTTGTTTAATCAGTCAATGTCTTTGCAGGGCCACCTTCGTCAACTGACCAACAACTGATTTTATCACCTAAGAAAAATCTCTCAAGTGAGAAATTTGCTGTCGAAACTACCTACCTCTCTGCCGCAGGTGGAGATCGAAGTGTAGATGAAAATGTTTACCTGAAACTGTGCGACGATTTTGAGGTGGATAAAGTCCTCCTTTAGAAGTTAGGACTACTGCTTATCTTTGGGCTGCTGCTGGGGCATCTTGTTGCTGGGGGAAATAATCCAGTCTGTCCTGGGTAGGGCTGGGCAATATATCGATATACTAGATATATCGCGGGTTTGTCTCTGCGATATGGAAAATGACTATATCGGGATATTTGAGTATACGTTCTCACGCAGTTGCTTTTAGCTGCAGGCATTACACTACAGGCTCTTCGCACTCTTTGTGTCTCCTTCTTACAGACAGCAAGCGCACCTTCTTACATACGTCTTATACGTATACACCCTTGCTGAGCAGAGAGGTAGCAGCATGGGTAATGTTAGCTGTGGTGCGAGTGGTAGTACGAGAGAAAGAAGGTGTGAATCTGGTAACAAATGTAGAAAGAATTAATTCCCAAGAGAAACAGCAAGGGGTCCATCGTCTGGCTGTGGTTTGGCTTCAAGTAGGATTATGGCGAACAGACAACCGTAATTTGTCAAATGTGGGGCAAAAGCGTTGCTAAAAAACGTAGCAGTACTGCTAATATCTAGCATCATTTCAAAAGTCACCTGCCATAACATGAAGAGTGATTACTCTGCATGTCAACATCTCAATTCGGTGCCACACCAACAAAATGTCGAGGCAAACATTTCCACATCAACACCGTATGAAAAAATAGTGAACAACATAAGGAGATAACGTCCGCAGTAACCTACCACATAGCGATTTGATTTCCTATTATGCAGCTCATGTTTATTAGAAAGTTATTGAAATAGCTTGTGTGACATCATGCACAAGTGCACTTTGTTTTAAACTCTTGTAGTGGCGTTCTGTACAAAAAGTTCACTCTAATTTAGTGTTTTGATATGTCATCTTAGTGACATCATGCACAAAAGTGCACTTTATTTGTTTTAAACTCTTATAGTGGCTTTCTGTACAAAAAGTGCACTTCAATTTAGTGTTGTTTTGATATATCATCTTAGTGACATCATTCACAAAAGTGCACTAATAGCTTGTTTTAAAATGTCTCTGACAATCTTCCACTTTCTGTTTTGGAAATGACATGAATGTTTGTGCCACTGCTTAACAACTGTTTAATAAATACACTTTTGGTCAATTGACTTAGTTGTGTTTTCCCTCTCTGCATGAAAGTTTAAAATGAGCATATATTAATACAGTATGAACACGATTGTTTTAATGTAGACACATAGAATCATCATACTGGTGTGATTATATGCATCAAGTGTTAATTCAAAGCTGAGGCAAAATATTGAGATATATATCGTGTATCCTGACATGGCCTAAAAATATCGAGATATAAAAAAGGCAATATTGCCCAGCCCTAGTCTTAGGTGCTTTTCTCTTGCGTCTTGGCATCCTATTCACGTTTCAGCTATCTGTACCTGGAGCTTCTACCTGGACATACACAGCGCGTTGGCTGTTGTGCGGCCATACGTCTCTCCCGCCATGTCTGCGCCTAATGTTGAAATATCTCCTGACAGCACCACTTATATATATTCACATTTCTTTCTTGTCTGCATTGTTACACAGCTGTTTTTTAATAGTCAATCCCTGTGCTGCTTTCCCTCCTCAGACATCCATGGTCTTTTACAGTCGTGAAAGGAAACCCGTCTTCTGCTGTAGAAGATCATGCTGTCTATCAAGGTAGAAATCTATGCTCTGTTTCTTGCCTTTGCATCAATGAGGCATGATCAGGTATTTTATTTCAGAATGCAAGAGTAACGTCTATTCCTTTTTCTCCATCATTTCTGTGTCCACAGGCACCAAAGCTTCCTCCGAGGCCCGAAGTTCTCATCTTTTTCAAATAAGCGATGCAGAGCATTTTACCATAACGGCCAGCAGCCAGTGGATTCAAGGTGCCTCTTCACACTCCCACGTTAATAATAATCCATCAATTTTCTACCGCTTATTCCCTTTTGGGGCTGCGGGGGGCGCTGGCGCCTATCTCAGCTACATTTGGGCGAAAGGCGGGGTACACCCTGGACAAGTCGCCACCTCATCACAGGGCCGACACAGATAGACAACATTCACACACTAGGGCATATTTAGTGTTGCCAATCAACCTATCCCCAGGTGCATGTCTTTGGAGGTGGGAGGAAGCCGGAGTACCCGGAGGGAACCCACGCATTCACGGGGAGAACATGCAAGCTCCACACAGAAAGATCCCGAGCGTGGGATTGAATCCAGGACTGCAGGACCTTTGTATTATGAGGCAGACACACTAACCCCTCTCCCACCGTGAAGCCCGTTAATAATAATCACCTCCATTAAAGCAAAAAACTCGATTTCTTAGTACAGTATTTTCCGGACCGTAGGGCGCACCGGAGTGTAAGGCGCACTGCCGATGAGAGGGTCTATTTTCATACAAAGGTGCACCGGAATATAAAGGGGTCATATTATGATTTTTTTCTATATTTAGAAACACTTTCTTGTGGTCTACGTAACATGTGATGGTGGTTCTTTAGTCAAAATGTTGCATAGATTATGTTTTACAGACCATCTTCAAGTAGCTTTCTGACAGTCGCTTTAGGGTGCGCCGTTTTGTAGGCGGTCTTATTCACGTGGCTCACCGTCGACAGCAACTTCTTTGTTTTCTTTCTTTTTTTTTGTCCTGTCCAGCTTCTCAGGCAAATCATATAGTTGATGTAGATGCCCATATTGGCTGTTCAGATATACTTTACAAAAGAGAAGTGTAGGATACTACTCTTGTTGCCTTATTTGAATTTGACTTGATTAAATGTATTTATATTATCATTTGGTGCAACCGGGCTGGAGCGGGAGGGGATAGAGAGAGAAAAAAAAAGGAAAACAGAGGGGGAAATTGTGTGGATAAGAGGAGGATTAAACAGAGAGACAAAAACAACAACAGTAAATACAACAATAACAACAACAACAACAACAACAATAGAACAACACCAGCACATACAATATGTACAAATATGATCGTAAAAGTGATAGCAAATAAGCAGTTAGCAAAATAAATAATAATATAGTAATGACAATGAGCATTTTTACACTAAAACTGGAACAATACAAATACCAATAGAAAAAGCGCTATTGATCATGAACAAAACCAATAGTTTACCTCTATTATCAACAATACAGTTGTTCAAATTTAACAATACGTATACATAATGATAGCTAGAAAGATGATTAAAAAAAAAAAGGAATACCGAAAGATGAAAGGGGAGAGAGAGAGGCAGCCTATATTAGTCTTGTAGATTGTTATAGTAACAATACGTTAAGCTTTGTCAATATGCCATGTGTTACCCAGTCGACAGCATCTTCCTCCCGTCATCTTTGTTGTAGCGGTGTAGCGTGCAAGGATGCGAGTCGAAGAAGTGTCAAAAGATGGAGCTAACTGTTTTAATGACATTCAGACTTTACCTAAATCAATACCGGGCACCATGTCCTCATCCGGGGCTCAGTCTAACAACGACCAACAACGGCGGAAATGTGTCCCTTAAAAAAACATCCAACCGTAACTCTCTAATAGCTAAAGTTCCGTGGGTGAATTATGTACACCCACTACACTGGTAGTTTTTAGTGCTTCCATAGCAAGTCTACTGACAGATATAAGTTGGAACTGTACGCTTCTTTTATATTAGAAATAGCAACAGCTGAGGATGAATACTAGTGATGGGTCCGGCAACACCGATGCATTGGCGCATGCGTCGAGCTCATAGAGCGAAACTCGGTGTCAGTGCGCGTACCGCTCTTAGAAAGTCACGTGACTGATCATGAGCTGTTTAGGTCACGTGACCGATACGCGAACTGTGTCGCACTGGCACCTGCGCGCCTACTGTGTTTATAAGGAAGCGCATCTGTCAAGGAGATGCTGCTGCCAACAGAATCGCCGCACTTCTGTCGTTGGTCATTTGTCATTTATCGTCGTCGGAGATCATTTCCACCGTGTGGGAATATTTTGATCATATATCGGACAAAAATGTATTTGTGTTCATTTCCATGTCGTTTCATCCTGTTCTCTCAAAGTTTCTAGCATTGTCCCGCCCACACAAACATCCTATTGGTTACATTAAAATGTAGTAACAAACAATCTCTTGGATAGCTCAGTTGGTGGAGTGGAGGACTGTAGTTGTTAATGCTGAGTTCCAAAGGTCACTTGTTTGAATCCAGCTCGAACCCATTAGCTTTTTACCATGAATTGATTAACGTGGACCCCGATTTAAACAAGTTGAAAAACTTATTCCGGTGTTACCATTTAGTGGTCAATTGCACAGAATATGTACTGTACTGTGCAATCTACTAATACAAATTTCAATCAATCACTCAACAGTGCAAATTCAGAGCGCATGTAAAAAAATAAAAATAAAAAAAAATAAAAAAAATTCCAAGTCCACAAGTATCCTCATTCACAACACGTTTTCTTAGATTTCCATGTTATGTTACATGTGCATACCTTTTAGTGGTCAATTGTACGGAATATGTACTGAACTGTGCAATCTACTAATAAAAGTTTCAATCAATCAATCAGGTTCACATTGTTTATTGACCGTATCTAAAAAAGATAAAAATATATTTTTATTTAAATAAAGATATGAAATAATCCTAAATGAAATACTATGATTTGGTTTATATTATTCTATATACTAGGTCATAAAATCAGTTTCAGTTGAGTCGGTCCATAGGTTGCCTGTAGGGATTTTTTATGTTCAGCAGATGTCAGTATTTAGTGACACAGTATTGACACAGTATCAATACAGTTTTGCAATGTGTCGAAGATGTATCCAAGAAAATGGATAAAAAGAAGAAACTTATCAACTACTAAGGCGGAATCGCGCAAATTTTCAAGAATTATGCAGATCCCAAATACAGATCAGCAGGTACCAGAAGGTAAGAAAAGTTGGTCTTGCATAATATTGGGAAAGTAAACACCAGATAATGTCTGCTAATGGGTGCCATGTTGCGGTCCTTATATACGCACCTTAATAACACTTTTATGTTGAAGCAGAGTACGTCTGACTACGATAGCCGTAATGCGCCAGCAATCCATCAAGCGGTACACCTTCAAAGCTTACCAAAGTCGTACTGAAACATTTTGACAGATTCTTGAGCACCGTGTATAATGTTCTATATTGTAAATGGAACATTTCAAGTTTTGGTGTCATTTACTGATGTCATATTGCAGTCTTCACGTATCTCTTAGGTGTGACTGCCATTTACTGGTCACACTTATTATTACACCATGTACTAAATAAAATAGTATTGAGGTCAGTAAACACAACCAAAATGATTCCGTACGTAGATGCACCGGGTTATAGGGCGCACCGTCAATTTTTGAGAAAATTAAAAATACGGTATCTTAAAGGCCTACTGAAATGAGATTTTCTTATTTAAAGTTGGATAGCAGGTCCATTCTATGTGTCATACTTGATCATTCCGCGATATTGCCATATTTTTGCTAGAAGGATTTAGTAGAGAACATCGACGATAAAGTTTGCAACTTTTGGTGCTGATAAAAAAGCCTTGCCTTTACCGGAAGTCGCAGACGATGACGTCACAAGGGTGAGGACTCCTCACATCCTCACATTGTTTATAATGGGAGCCTCCAGCAGCAAGAGCTATTCGGACCGAGAAAACAACAATTTCCCCATTAATTTGAGCGAGGATGAAAGATTCGTGGATGATGATATTGATAGTGAAGGACTAGAAAAAAAAAAAAATAAAGTAAAAAAATGTAAAAAAAGGCGATTGCATTGGGACGGATTTCAGATGTTTTTAGACACATTTATTAGGATAATTCTGGGAAAGCCCTTATCTTCCTTTTGTGTTGCTAGTGTTTGAGTGAGATTAAATAGTACCTGATAGTCGGAGGGGTGTGTCCACGGGTGTCTTGAGGCCAGTGTCTGAGGGAAGTCACGGCAGATACAAGGACGGCGCAAACTCCACAGATCTCCGGTAAGAAGCGACTTTTTTAACACAATTTTCTCACTGAAACCTGCCGGTTGACAAGTGGTCGGGAACCATGTTCGTTGGACCGCTCTGATCCATAGTAAAGCTTCACCTCTGAAAATTTTAAACAAGGAATCACCGTGTGTTTGTGTGGCTAAAGGCTAAAGCTTCCCAACTCCATCTTTCTAAGTTGACTTTTCCATTATTAATTGAACAAATTGCAAAAGATTAGGCAACACAGATGTCCAGAATACTGTTTAATTGCGCGATGAAAAGAGACGACTTTTAGCCGCAAATGGTGCTGCGCTAATATTTCACGCGCACGCATCATCATTCCGCGTCATTTTCAATAAGAAACACCGCGGGAAATTTAAAATTGCAATTTAGTAAACTAAACCGGCTGTATTTGCATGTTTTGCAATGGTAATATTTCATCATTGATATATAAACTATCAGACTGCATGGTCGGTAGTAGTGGGTTCAGTAGGCCTTTAAATTTAATTATCAAGTATCAGGACACTGAAAGCAAGCAGGAAGAGGAATGCAAGCTAATCTCCCTAACAGTTAAAGTAGCTTGAAAAAACAAAAGGAATAAGTGCAAAGTAAAGTTTAACAAGTGTAGATGGAAGCGTGTTTCAACAGATGTTAACAGGAAATTAACAAATAAATCAACAAGAGTTATAGAGAGTATAACATAACAGCTGGTAAATGTTGATGTTTCAGCATTGTCGCAGCCAGAAGTGCAGGCACAACATTGAGGGCGGATCGATCCATAAATTGGTGTAGTTGACACATAGGGTTATATTAGATAAGTCAATATTTTTAGTTTGAAAATTCAGGGAATAATTCTATGGACACAAAAGGACTTTAAGGGCAAAAACTAAAGGATTTGAAAGAGTAGTACCATATTTTTCGAACCATAGGGCACACCGGATTATAAGACACCCTGCTGATGAGCGGGTCGATTCAGGTCTATTTCCATACAAAAGGCACACCGTATTAAATGGGCCGTATATATATATATATATATATATATATATATATATATGTATATATATATATATATATATATATATATATATATATATATGTATATATATATATATATATATATATATATATATCTTTTTACATTTAATACCTTTTTTGTGGTCTACATAACATGTAATGGTGGATCTTTGGTCAAAGTGTTGCATAGATGTTGTTTTACATACCATCTTCAAGCCGCGTTCTGACCGTCTCTTCAGGGTGCTGTTAGTTTCAAGCGCTTCCAGATATACGTTAGAACTATATGCTACTTTATATTAGAAATAGCAACAGCGGAGGATGAATGCCCCACAACAAGAGTATGCAGAAAAGGAAGGAGCTTTTTGATTATGTCGTCGATGTGGACTACAATGGTGGACGCGTGCACATTTTTACGCAGATCACAAATACACATCAGCAAGTACTAATTGGTAAGAAAAGTTGGTTTTGTATAATACTGTGAAACCAGACGCCAAATAATTTCTCTATGAATGTATAGAAAAATGTTTACAGTTAATACTTGTGATCAGTATCTGTTTTAGTATCGGCTTATCTCACTTTTGTATGATCAGAATCAGCAGCTTGAATCCCTGAGTGTTGCCTTAGAGACAACACTGGATGCCATGATGGCGGTCAAAGTGAAGACGCAAGCGCCAAACTTGTCAGCGGGACATTCGCGTCTCAGTCGGTGGATTGTATGGCTTTTGTAGCACAGCCAGCTCAAACTTTTCGCTGTTGTGTTTGTTCTTTTTGGGGTTGGCGTAAAAGTTGTTCTTCTTGTTCTTGACACCACCTCAGCTCCAAGTGAATAATCGACTCCTTCTGAATGTTGTAGTCTTTACGACGCAAAGATCAACTTCAGGAGTAACTTCCTCTTTGTCCTAAATTTTGCCCGTGACATGTTTGATTGTATCTAAAGGCTCGATCTCAAGAGTATGGTCTACCCCAGGGGTAGGGAGCCTATGAACTCTAGAGGCAGATGTGGCTCTTTTGATGAGTGCATCTGGCTCTCAGATAAATGTTAGCTGACATTGCTTAACACGATAAGTCATGAATAATTCCGCTGGTAATCACAGTGTTAAAAATAACCTTCCATTTTCTGTCGCACCTGTTCAAGATGTGGCATTAATGGTAAGAAGTATTATATTTATTATTGTTAACTTTAGAATAACAATGTTATTAAAAAGAAGAAGATCCTTATTATACTCTAAAAATTTTGGTCTTACTTAAAAATGCACACATTTAGTTGTATTCAGTGTTAAAAAATATTATATGGCTCTCACGGTAATACACTTTGAAATATCTGGCTTTCATGGCTCTCTCAGCCAAAAAGGTTCCCGACCCCTGGTCTACCCTGTGAAGATTTTTTCCCAATAGAAACTCAATCTAGTAGCAATTAATGAGAAGAGGTGGAAAGGAGATTCCGATTTTTTGCATAACCCGGCTGCTCCAGCTTTAATACTTTATTATTTTGGAAAACGGAGGTGTTGACAAGCATATCTACAAAACTGTAGCACTTGCAAAAGGTACTACCAAAGACTACTTCAAAATATGCCAGAAAAAAAGCAGATGGCCGGTAAATTAAACAAAAACCCACACGCTCAAAGAACTGATTGCTGAGGGTTCTGATTTACATTATTTCTTATGGGGAAAAAAAATTCGATTCACGCGTGATTTGGTTTTAGTTTAATCTTGAGGAACAGAGTGAAAACCAAAGTATGGTGCTACCACTGTACATTTTAACTACACGCACACACACACACACACACAATAAGCTGCATTTCATTCTCCTGTCAATTGTCTGCCTCAATTGTGTTACTGTCTGCTTTTATCGACACGTTTGTATCTGATTTCAGTTAGCCCCTGCTCATTGTTCATTATATATGTGTTTATGAAACTGATTTCCCCCTGCATATACTGTAAATGTGAACACGTGCACCAAAGTAAGGATGGCATCACATATTTAAACATTCATAAAATACAGTGGGGCAAAAAAGTATTTAGTCAGCCACGGATTGTGCAAGTTCTCCCACTTAAAATGATGACAGAGGTCTGTAATTTTCAGCATAGGTACACTTCAACTGTTAGAGACAGAATGTGATAAAAAAAAATCCAGGAATTCACATTGTTGGAATTTTAAAGAATTTATTTGTAAATTATGGTGGAAAATAAGTATTTGGTCAACCATTCAAAGCTCTCACTGATGGAAGGAGGTTTTGGCTCAAAATCTCACGATACATGGGCCCATTCATTCTTTCTTTAACACGGATCAGTCATCCTGTTCCCTTAGCAGAAAAACAGCCCCAAAGCATGATGTTTCCACCCCTATGCTTCACAGTAGGTGTGGTGTTCTTGAGATGCAACTCAGTATTCTTCTTCCTCCAAACACGACGAGTTGAGTTTATACCAAAAATGGATACATGGATGATACAGCAGAGGATTGGGAGAATGTCATGTGGTCAGATGAAACAAAAATAGAACTTTTTGGTACAAACTCAACTCGTCGTGTTTGGAGGATGAAGAATACTGAGTTGCATCCCAAGAACACCACACCTACTGTGAAGCATGGGGGTGGAAACATCATGCTTTGGGGCTGTTTTTCTGCTAAGGGGACAGGACGATTGATCCGTGTTAAGGAAAGAATGAATGGGGCCGTGTATCGTGAGATTTTGAGCCAAAACCTCCTTTCATCAGTGACAGCTTTGAGTGGTTGACCAAATACTTATTTTCCACCATAATTTACAAATAAATTCTTTAAAATTCCTACAATGTGAATTCCTGGATTTATTTTCACATTATGTCTCTCACAGTTGAAGTGTACATATGATGAAAATTACAGACCTCTGTCATCATTTTAAGTGGGAGAACTTGCACAATCGGTAGTTGACTAAATACTTTTTTGCCCCACTGTACATGGAAAAGTGGAAAATGTCCTGGAACTATATGTCTGCAATTAATTCAGACCACATCAATGGACTCCAGGACTTAGTTTGACATTCACCACGAATGTGTCTGTGTGTGTGTGTGTCCCACGCAGAGGCTGAGTGGACAGAATGGTTTGACAGGGATGATGAGAGAGGTTCTGGTGACTGGGAGAAGCTAACAGATCTGCGTGAAGCCAATCCGGATCGATTGTGTAACAATCCACTGGACATTCAGGTAAAGTTAACAGAGTTCACAGTATGAACATGTCTCACATTAGAATAGACTTGTTAAAAATAATCACATAAATACTACTACGAACAGCAGTGCAATAGTGAAAAACAGTGTAAGTCATTGGGACAGACTCAATATCCTAATGGCAAAAGTGGTAAAAAATGTTTTGTCTACAGTAGGGAGGTATACCGAGTACCCGTATTTGTTGGTACCGGTTTCTAATTGGGTCCACCCAGGAGGACCATTAAAATTCTGGATTAATGGTATGGCTATTGGGGATTTTTTTTTTATCCAGCTGACTGTCATAATCATGACATGCTGTCACGTTTACTTCAGGCGCCGCTGCTGTGCATGAAAAAAGACACAGGTAGGCGTTAATCAGCTGGGAAAAAACACAAATAAGGAAGCAACACCACACAAAAGTATATAACACAGCAATATATTCTCCCAAAAAAGTCCCTCAAAGTCACACACGCTAATAAGAGTTAGTGTCATTTTGAAGTGAAACCACATTCTCTTCATCAACCGTCCTCCTCGTGATCCAGTCATGCACAGCCCAATATTCATGTACTTAGAACAATTAAACGTTAAAGTAAAATGATAACCCATAAAGTTGCTTTGAAGTAAAATAGCATCCGCAGACAGGTGTTTTGTTGCCATCTGATGTCACTCCACCGCTTTGCATTAGAGGGGAACTTCACATTTTTGGGTAATTAAAATTTTACAATCATTTTTAGAGAAGAACACGTCTTTTTTGGAGATTCTTAAGATAAAAAAACGCTTGCGTGTTTCAGCTAATGGCAGTTCCTCATTTTACTTTTAAAGCCTTCTAAAACAACTTCAAAAACCCTCCAACGTTTTATACAAACGCTGTTAGTGTACAGTAATATAACGTAACAACAGACACGTTCACAGCAATTTGTAATATGTACAAAATTTACTGTATTTTCGTCATTTTAAGCATTACCGGAACTTATTTCCTGGGCGCATTTATTTCAATGCCCATTGCAGCGCACTTCCTACTTCCTCCAACAATGTATGTGTTCCTATTTACGACAACAAACGTGTGTTTGCTAATCATGGCACATTTGGGTATAGACGACAAAGATGGCCATTTTTTGACAAATAGGAATTCCCAACCCTATCTTTTTTAACCTGAATATACTGATAATGAACTCCTGGCAGTGACGTGTGGTCAGAGGAGGCAAGGGAGGCAGGGCCTAACCTGTGGTCATGCAAAGAAATAAAATATATAATCATAAAATAATTGTAATTGTTAGTTTTTGATTTTCATTTAGCTTCACCAATTTGGATTATTTTTTTCTTCAAAATCGCTGAATTTTCGCAATCCCTCGTAAACTTCTCTGTCTGCCGTGCGGCCAGAGTGCTTTCTGGTCTGGTGTGTTGGTAAGTGTTCAAAACGGCAGAGAAAAAAGTCTGAGGTAAGGCAAACAGTTCTCGTGTCTCACAATAGGGGCGCACATGATCAGAGACATACGGTGGCGTAAGCGAGTAACATATTTTGTGTGTTGGTTGAGCCATCAAAACGGCGGAGAAAAAAATCTGAGGTGAGGTAAACGATTCTCGTGCCTCACGATAGGGGCGGGGCGCTCATGATCCCAGACATACGGCGGCCTCAGCGGGTAAGTGCCGCAGCAACTTATTTTTTCTGTCTCCTACACCCTGACTTTCAACATAGATGACTACATTTCCGCACATAAATAGTTTTCTAAAGTGGACTTTCAAGCTAAGCAGGAGAAATTTACTAAAGGAAGACCAACAACAGAGCTGAATGGTTTCTTTCAATCAGCAGGACGGAAAGTTTCTCGCTCTTTCCAAACTGAGTGGTATACGTGAAAAGACTGACTTTGTGGATGTTCTGCAAGAAACCCCTTTTTCTGCTTTCCTTGCTTTCTTTTTTCAACCTGTGGAACTGTGTGGACTCAAATGGGATTTTGTGACCTAAAGAATTTGCAAAGAAGCCTCCCCAAACATGAGCGGTCGGCCGCTCATATTCAAAGCTAGATTGCGCTAAAAACGTTTGGGATGACGGGGATAGACTTGGCTTTGGATGAACAGGGGCGACTCAACATCAGTGTCCACAATGCTAAGGTAAAAGAGAACCGAGAGATTTTAAAATATGTCTTTAATGCGACCTGCTTCCTCGCCAAAAAGCAGCTCGCATTTTGTGGAAATGATGAGAGTAGGAGCTCTGCTAAATGCGGCAACTATGTTGAACTCTTATAAGACTTTTAAAACTGAAGGAAGTGAAGGAGGACTTTTACCAGAAAGTGACGGCGATTTTTATCCAGAAGGACCAGCACGTGGACTTCATTTATAATTAAAAGTGAAATGGCGATGACATTATTATTTTTTTGTTTTTGATCAAATGCACATTTTGTGGACGACAGTTTGTATGTGTAAAGAATGTAGAAATTAAACATAACCCTTAAACGGCTGCCAATCTAATGGCAAATAATCTGCGCTGTATATTTGTAAATCTGATTCTGATTACGTCAGTGCCTCACCAGCTATAAACCTCACCGCATGTCACTGACTCCTGGTGATAGAAGCTTAGCGAGTTTGGAGAAAGGGTGAAGCATAGGAGCAGGCGAAAACTGAGAGAATCAGGACGGGCATGCTTTGGTGTTGTAAATGTGGAGCTTGGAACCAAGCTATGCCAACAGAAATGGAGTGCTTCCGCTGCACCGAGTGGCACATTTTTTTTATTATAAATGGAAAGGGTTTTTGTATTTGGCGAGGAGGACACTGCTTAAATAAACTGCAACGCAACAAAAGACCAACTGTTTGTGCTAACAAACCCTGTAGTGGTAATACCTTTTTCCACCTTCCCCAAATCAATTGGAAACGAACCTGGCCAGCTTGACCAGGCGAACATTGAATGACTAAGTCACTATAATATTGATCATGATACTTGCAGCACATCATGCTTGTTATTACAATTACATACACTGTCCAGCTAGCTGTATACAAACAAAACATGGAATGACGGCTAATACTTTACAGCTGTGTTGTGCATTACAATCTCAAAAGCCATTCAGCTGCTGACAAAGAAGCAAGCTTACGGCTAATGCTGTCGCATTCCGATGCAAAGCTAGGTTTTACTACGCTAGAAAAACAGCACCTCAATATTTGGGCTTACAGTAACAATGTCACTCCAGCTTGGTTACAGTTACAGGATGTAACTGAGGTACTGTTGGCAGTTTTTGGATGCATTTTAGAGCGATTTAGACGCAGAATAGATTGCTCACATTAGCAGCATTGGTAGCCACCTAACAAAGCAATTATTACAAATAAAATGCAAAAAAAACAAACATGTTTGCTTGGATTGTGAACGATAAGCAACATTACTAAAAGAAAAGTGCAGTTCCTCTTTAAATCACACCTCGCTTAAATGCACACCCACCTAAGAAAGTGTTTGAGTGTATTACCGTATTTTTCGGAGTATTAGTCGCACCTGCCGAAAATGCATAAAAAGAAGGAAAAAAACATGTATATGTCGCACTGGAGTATAAGTCGCATTTTTGGCGGAAATTTATTAGATAAAATCCAACAAGCACAGACATTTGAAAAGCAACTTAAAATAAATAAAGAATAGTGAACAACAGTCTGAAATATGGCACATAAATTACCAACTGAGAACGTGCCTGATGTGTTAACATAACATATTATATATATATATATATATATATATGTTAACATAACATATTATGGTTTTTTAGTTTTTTTTCATTTCAGTAAAAGTAGTCTCCGCTTTTCGCCAGTCCCTTATAAGTTTCTCGTTTACTCCAAACTTTCTTTCTGCTGCTCGATTGCCGTTTCCTGCAGCGTATTTCACTACTTCCAGCTTGTAACCTGCAGTATTTTTGTTCAGCCCTTTGTTTTAATAAGTTATCGCCAATGTACCGTAGCAGGTAGCGTTTTCTTTCCCACAATGCACTTCTGCCATGACCCGCCTCTGCCGAATTCTCATTGGTTGACGTGTGTGTGTGACGATTGCTGACATCCGGCTAGTCTCATACGTCCATCCATCCATTTTCTACCGCTTATTCCCTTTTGGGGTCACGGGGGTCGCTGGCGCCTATCTCAGCTACAATCGGGCGGAAGGCAGGGTACACCCTGGACAAGTCGCCACCTCATCGTGAATGAGATAAATAATTTTTGATATTTCACGGTATTATGTTAATAATTTCACACATAAGTCGCTCCGGAGTATACGTCGCACCCCCGGCCAAACTATGAAAAAAACTGTGACTTATATTCCGAAAAATACGGTAATTGATATGACATATCGTATTTGATCCATCCATCCATCCATCTTCTTCCGCTTACCCGAGGTTAGGTCGCGGGGGCAGCAGCTAAAGCAGGGAATCCCAGACTTCCCTCTCCCCGGCCATTTGGTCCAGCTCCTCCCGGGGGATCCCGAGGCGTTCCCAGGCCAGCCGGGAGACAGAGTCTTCCCAACGTGTCCTGGGTCTTCCCCGTGGCCTCCCACTGGTCGGACGTGCCGTAACACCTCCCTAGGGAGGCGTTAGGGCGGAATCCTGACGAGATGCCTGTACCATAAAAATTATTTCCAGATGAGCGTAAACATTATTAATGTGGTCTTTACAAGATAATGACAGCAACTTCATTGCACCTTGCACTGCAAACACAGCTGACTTGATTAAGACTCAAAGGGGTCATATTATGGTATTTTTTCTACATGTAAACACTTCCTTTTGGTCTACATAACATGTAATGGTAGTTCTTTGGTCAAAGATTTGCATTGATATGTTTTACAGACCATCTTCAAGCCATTTTCTGATTTTTGTGATCCGCTTTTTTGCGGCCCGTCTTATTTACATGCCTCTACCTCAAATGAGTTTTCTTCCCGCCGGCCATGTTGTAGTTTTTAACGCAGGCAGACACGCACAGGTAGAACAGATCTATTGACTGTGAGGCCTACATGCTAACCGTAGGTTACCTTGCGGCCTCGTATATACTCTTTTTGGAAACAAGTTCAACAAATAAAAGCTCATAAGTAGATAATACATGCAAATTTATGAAAGACATTAAAGGGCACCTGCATTGTTTTGTGATACAGCGAAATTAAAGGCCTACTGAAATGAGATTTTCTTATTTAAACGGGGATAGCAGGTCCATTCTATGTGACATACTTGATCATTTCGCGATATTGCCGTATTTTTGCTGAAAGGATTTAGTAGAGAACATCCACGATAAAGTTCGCAACTGGAGAAAAGCCCTGCCTCTACCAGAAGTCGCAGACGATGACGTCACATGTTTGATGGCTCCTCATATATTCACATTGATTTTAATGGGAGCCTCCAACAAAAACAGCTATTCCGACCGAGAAAACGACAATTTCCCCATTAAGTTGAGCGAGGATGAAAGATTCGTGTTTGAGGATATTGATAGCGACGGACTAGAAAAAACAACAACATCAACAAAAAAACGCGATTGCATTCGCATTGCATTGAGACGGATTCATATGTTTTTCGAGACATTTACTAGGATAATTCTGGGAAATCCCTTATCTTTCTATTGTGTTGCTAGTGATTTAATGAGTTAAATAGTACCTGATAGTCGGAAGTGTACGTCCACGGCCGGGTGTTGACGCGCAGAGTCTCAGGGAAGTCGACGGCAGCTGTACGGGAGGCGCAAGCTCAGCTGATATCCGGTAAGAAGCGACTTTTTAACCACAATTTTCTCACCAAAACCTGCTGGGTGACATGTAGTCGGGATCCATGTCCGCTCTGATCCATAGGAAAGTTTCACCTCTGTGAATTTTAAACAAGGAATCACCGTGTGTTTGTGTGGCTAAAGGCTAAAGCTTCCCAACTCAGTCTTTCTACTTTGACTTCTCCAATATTAATTGAACAAATTGCAAAGGATTCAGATGTCCAAAATACTGTATAATTATGCCGTTAAAGCAGACGACTTTTAGCTCTGTGTGTGTGCAGCGCTCATATTCATAACAGCCTGTGACGTCACACGTACACGTCATCATTACGCGACGTTTCCAAGAAAAAAGTCCCGGGAAATTTAAAATTGCAATTTAGTAAACTAAAAAGGCCGTATTGGCATGTGTTGCAATGTTAATATTTCATCATTGATATATAAACTGTCAGACTGCGTGGTGGGTAGTGGTGGGTTTCAGTAGGCCTTTAAAACTTCCTTTTCCAGGTGATAGCTAGTCTTGGTAGTTTTCTTAAAAGCAGGGGTTCTGTCAGCAATTCACACACACACACACACACACACACACACGCACACACGCACACACACACACACACACACACACAAAACACCTTTCAATCAGGGGTCCTTGGAATTGTGAATGCCTTACGTAGCAATTCTGCCTCAAATTTATGCTAAAATCTCATCTTGTCTCTTCTTGTGAACCCAATATATTGAATCATCTCCTCGTGTAATAATTACTGTTGGTTCTAGCATATTAAATTAATGCAGACATTCATGGTTGTCAACATTACGCCAGCCTGCCATCTCTGTGCTGCTGGTGTATGACACAATTGCTTGAGAAGTCCGCAGCTGTTTGCCTTCCATCACAGATAAGCAGCAAGTCGTACTACTTTGCATCCAACCCCCTTGGCAAAACAGCAACTATAGCCAGCAACTCATTCTCATTTTATGGCTGCATTGCATATAGATCATGCAAACCGCCATAAGGCTTTGCAAGTCAATGCTTGCCTTCTTTTACAAAGCCAGTGAAGTTGGCACTTTCTGTAAATTGTATAAAAAAAACAGAATACAATGATTTGCAAAGCCTTTTCAACTTATATTCAATTGAATAGACTGCAAAGACAAGATATTTAATGTTCGAACTGAGAAACGTAATGGTTTTTGCAAACAATCAATAACATATAATTTAATGGCAGCAAAAAATTTTGCACAGGGGCATTTTCACCACTGTGTTACATGGCCTTTCCTTTTGACAACACTTAGGAAACGTTTAGGAACTGAGGAGACCATTTTTTGAAGCTTTTCAGTTTGAATTCTTTCCGATTCTTGCTTGATGTACAGCTTAAGTTGTTCAACAGTCCGGGGTCTCCGTTGTCGTATTTTACGCTTCATAATGCGGCACACATTTTCGATGGGAGACAGGTCTGGACGACAGGCAGGCCAGTCTAGTACCTGCACTCTTTTACTACGAAGCCACACTGTTGTAACACGTGCAGAATGTGGCTAGGCATTGTCTTGCTGAAATAAGCAGTGGCGTCCATTAAAAAGACGTTGCTTGTGTGGCAACATATGTTGCTCAAAAATCTGTATGAACTTTTCAGCATTAATGATGCTTTCACAGATGTGTAAGTTACCCATGCCTTGGGCACTAATACACCCCCATTCCATCACAGATGCTGGCTTTTGAACTTGGCGTCTATAACAGTCTGGATATTTATTTTCGTCTTTGGTCCGCAGGACACGGCGTCCACAGTTTCCAAAAACAATTTGAATTGTGGACTTGTCAGACCACAGCACATTTTTACATTTTGCATCAGTCCTTCTTAGATGAACTTTCGCCCAGTGAATCCGGCAGCGTTTCTTGGTGTTATTGATAAATGGCTTTCGCTTTGCATCGTAGAGTTTTAACTTGCACTTACAGATGTAGCGACCAACTGTATTTACTGATAGTGGTTTTTTTAAGTGTTCTGAGCCCATGCAGTGATATCTTTTACCCACTGATGTCGGTTTTTGATGCAGTACCGCTTGTGGGATCCTTGGTCACAGGCATTAAATGTTGGTTTTCGGCCTTGCCGCTTACGTGCAGTAATTTCTCCAGATTTTCTGAACAACCTTTTGATGATATTACGTACCATAGATGGTGAAATCCCTAAATTCCTTGCAATAGCTGTTTAGAAATATTGTTCTTAAATTGTTGGACAATTTGCTTGTGCATTTGTTCACAAAGTGGTGACCCTCGCCCCATCCTTGGTTGTGAATGATTGAGCATTTTTTGGAAGCTGCTTTTATACCCACTCATGGCACCTACCTGTTCCCATTTAGCCTGTTCACCTGCGGGATGTTCCAAAGAAGTGTTTGATGAGCATTCTTAAACTTTATCAGTATTTATTGCCACCTTCCCCAACTTCTTTGTCACGTGTTGCTAGCATCAAAGTCTAAAATTAATGGTTATTTGCGGAAAAAAATGTTTATCAGTTTGAACATCAACTATGTTGTCTTTGTAGCATATTCAACTGAACATGGGTTGAAAAGGATTTGCAAATTATTGTATTCCATTTATATTTACATCTAACACAATTACCCAACTCATATGGAAACCGGGTTGGTAGTTCGAACGTTAAGTATCTTGTCTTGGCAGTGTATTAAATTGAATATAGGTTGAAAATTATTTGCAAATCATTGTATATTGTTTTTATTTACGATTTACACAACGTGACAACTTCACTGGTTTTTTGTTTTGTACATAAAAATCCATCATCAATAGCGCTGTATAGGGGAAGAGGCCGAGTAGGAGAGGCAGCATGATGATATTGCAGCGCAGACACTGTTTCAAGTTGGGTCGAAAGGCCAGTTTTCAAACTGCATATACATACTTAAATGGTGTAAATCACTCAAGCAAAATAGGACTATTAGTGTGTCATCTATTTATATTCAAGTGCTATAATCTATATTGAAGTTTTATCCCAGGGTTCCCAAACTCACAGTCCATGTGGTTTGTCACCCTCTACTTATAATCATAGTTTTGTGTGCAGTAATTGCGGACCACAATTACTATACCCCATTGCACCCTTCTTGGGCCAGCTGCCTTCAATACACTTCACTCAGCCCGTAAAGTGCTCACCTCAAACACATTTGTGCGAAAAAACTACGAAACAAACTTAAAAATACAGAGCCGAACAGTTGACTTTCACGTGTTTTTCAAATTTCCATCCATCCTTTTCCTACCGCTTGTCCCGTTCGGGTTGGAGAGGGATGCTGCAGCTAATATCGGGTTGAAGAAGTTGTACACCCTGGACAAGTCGTTACCTCCTAATAACTATAATTGCTATCCAAATGCTATGTGAAGACAGTGCTACAACTGCTAATGCTAACCAGTTGGCTGTTGCAATGCCCCGTCTTAAACATGTTCATTGATGAGTTAATAATTACTTGGCAACCTTTAATACTATAGGTTGGTCACCTGTGTTGAAATAACAACTAATGCATCCTTGTGTGTAATTTATTTTATTTGAAAGCATGTAAACTTCTGGCATTTATTGGTATACTTTTACTAAAATGTATTTACTCAGTATATACTTAATATATATTTACTAAAATGTTATCCTAATCTCTAGTGTCATTAGATTTTAGTGCAGACCCTTTAAAAAAGTCAGGTTAAAAACAATAGTAAAAAAATCATCATATTAATTGAGATCCGATATATCGCCCAGCTTTACATCATATTCCCTACATTGATGTTATCTAGATTGACGTTATATCACCTGCATTATGTTAATATTATATCATTGTAGCAAGATCCTGCTTGTTCTTCTGGGAGCACAGGGAAGGAGCAGCACACTCGAGCAGGTTTACACTTTTTAATTACTGTTTGTTCACACAAATGTCAGTTTTGGCTTTTCAGCCCGTACTTGCAATCCACAATGTTTGTTTTAGTTATTTCTTCACTTCGGCTTTTCAGTCGATCGTCTTTCGCTCCGCGTGTGTCCTCTGCTCCGCCTGTGTCCTCTCTCCTTTAAGGTTTCCCGCGCCGCTAATAAAGGAACAGGTGATTAGATAACTCGTTCCAGCTGAGCTCACCTGTCAGCTGCTTCATGGCCGATCGCTGCACACACCCCGCCCGCAGGGAACGCGTGGACCACGCCCCTGCCACAATCATCTATATTGATTGTCTATCATCTGTACTGACATACATATCACCTATGTTGACCTTCTATCATCTATACTGATGTTCTATAACAGGGGTGCCAAATTACGGCCACTGAGCCAAATGCTTTTACGACCCAATCCTAACAACCATAAAAAATGACACCCATTTAAATCCATTGCAAGAAAAAAAAAAAGAAGCAAAACACTCACATCCATATTTGACTTTTAGCTGCTTTAAAGAGGTCGTCACGGAAATAAACAAGGTAGGATTTGAGCTTTCTCCTACTTTTGATATTCAATTATAATAATTAATAATTATTATATATATTATTATAATATGCACACACACACACACGTGTATGTACAGTATATATATACAAACGCACTTTCCATATGAGTTGGGAAATTTTGTTAGATTTTAATACAAACAGAATACAATGATTTGCAAATAATTTTCAACCCATATTCAGTTGAATATGCTACAAAGACAACATATTTGATGTTCAAACTGATAAACATTTTTTGTTTGCAATTAATCATTAACTTTGGAATTTGATGCCAGCAACACGTGACAAAGAAGTTGGGAAATCTGTCAATAAATACCGATAAAGTTGAGGAATGCTCATAAACACTTATTTGGAACATCCTACAAGTGTGCAGGCTAATTAGGATCAGGTGGGTGCCATGATTGGGTATAAAAACAGCTTCCCAAAAAATGCTCAGTTTTTCACAAGAAAGGATGGGGTGAGGTACACCCCTTTGTCCACAACTGCGTGAGCAAATAGTCAAACAGTTTAAAAGAAACGTTTCTCAAAGTGCAATTGCAATAAAT
>NC_084612.1:43580616-43593116 GCF_033978795.1 Nerophis ophidion
GTCTCCTCGACCCACTTCCTGAGAAACTCATCCAGGAGCTGTTTTTCATACTAGGAACCATCCATCCATCCATTTTCTACCGCTTATTCTCTTTGGGGGCGCAGGGGGCGCTGGTGCCTATCTCAGCTACAATCGGGTGGAAGGCGGGGGACACCCTGGACAAGTCGCCACCTCATCGCAGGGCCAACAAAGATAGACAGACAACATTCACACACTAGGGCCTATTTAGTGTTGCCAATCAACCTATCCCCAGGTGCATGTCTTTGGAAGTGGGAGGAAGCCGGAGTACCCGGAGGGAACCCACGCAGTCACGGGGAGAACATGCAAACTCCACACAGAAAGATCCCGAGCCCGGGATTGAACCCAGGACTAGACAGGACCTTCATATTGTGAGACAGACGCACTAACCCCTCTTCCACTGTGTTGCCCAGTAAAGAAACATTTGCAATTAAAATTCCATTCGAAACTTCTGGCCAGGAACTTTGAAATTCCAACTTTCTAGCACAATGAGAACAAAGGCACCATAAAAGGCAAATGATTTGCGCATGCGCGAAACTACAATTCCCGCCCTGTGAGGGTCTGTGCTCTGCTGGCACAGCAGCAGCACCAGCTGAGCGCCAGTACTCGTCACTGCTCGCTGAGGAAAGGAACTGCTGAGTGCTTTCACCTCAGAGTCTCCGGGATACACAAAAGTCTCCAATAACACCGGAAAAAGTGGCTTGATTTGTTGCTTGTTGCTGTTTACAAAATAAAGTTGCCAAGAGTGGAAAGTCGCTTAGTTGGCACACATCAGACACCTATACTGACTCAGCTGCACTGGCTCCCAGTAAACTTCAGGTGCAGTTTTAAGGTTTTGTTACTTACTTACAAAATACTAAACAGTCCAGCACCACATTACCTCTCTGATTGTATTGTGCCGTATGTTCTGTCTCGAAATCTATGTTCCAGAAACACTAGGTTATAAGTGAACCCAGATCCCCAAAAAAGTCTGCGGGCTCTATAGTGTTTTCCCCTCATGCTCCAGTATTCTGGAATGCCCTACCAGCAACAGTTAGGGATGCTACCTCAATAAAGGCATTCAAGTCCCACCTTAAAACTCATTTATATACTCTAGCCTTTAAATACACCCCTTTTTAGGCCCTCTCACCTGCCTGGAGAGGATCATTTCTGGAGAGGTACCAGTCTGGAGGAGGTGTAACCTAACTTGAGACCCGAGATGGACCGTGCTTTGGACCACTCTTCTATACACAGCTATAGACATCTCTGCGAAGCTGACTGGATAAGCCTGGAAAAATATACATTCCTACCCTTGGTTATCTGTTGGTTTCCTGATGGACTGGACGCCCACTTTATATATTAATTTAATATTTCAATACCTGTAACCTCTCGACATCTATTGCAGCCGGTCACTTTGGTAGGGGGTCCCAACATCTGTGATCCCTTCTCAAGGTTTCTTCTTTTACCCCATCTGGGTCTTAGTTTTTAGTCGGGTTGAAATCAGGGGATGCTACTGTGAGTTTGAGAAGTTCTTAGAGCCATTAGTGATTAAGGGCTATCCATCTTCTTCCGCTTATCTGAAGTCGGGTTGCAGGGGCAGAAGCCTAAGCGGAAAAGTCCAGAATTCCCTCTCCCCAGCTACTTTGTTCAGCACCTGTGGGATCATGAGGCATTCCCAGGCCAGCTGGGAGATATAGTCTCTTCACCGTGTCCTGGGTCTTCCCCATGGCCCTAAACACCTCCCCAGGGAGGCGTTCGGGGGCATTCTGACCAGATGCCCGAACCACCTCATCTGACTATAAGGGCTATGTAAATACAATTTGATTGATTGATCTCACACAAAGTCAGGCATCTAGCAGGAAACAAAACAAAGAAAGAGGCAAAAACTCCACAGTATGAGTCAGGAAGTGGAAACCTGTAATGTGACAAAATACTAGTAGGAACATTGTCCAACAGTTGAGATGATAAATATTCAACTTTTCAAATACAGCTAGAAGTAATAATAGGCTCTGTGTGTTCTTTCTCTCCAGGCGGAAACCCACGACGGCATACCTTCTAACCAGACAGGGGATGTGATCCACAAAAATGATAAGGGTTATGGTTTTGTCTGCCGCAATAAGGACCAAACTCATGGCCTATGCCACAACTACAGAGTTCGCTTCCTGTGTGGAAAACTAGGTAATTGTATTCCTTTTAAACAGCAATGTGGATTTTAGAATATATAAGGTAGTGGGTTATTTGGCTTTAAACACCTGCTTTTATGTGGATAAATCCAAGGACACTGATGTAGTGTGAAAACAAGCCATTGGAAGTTAAGATACAGTGTGTCATTCAGTCCTGAAATATACAACAAAACTAGTAAGTATATGTGAATATAATGGAAATACATAATCTGAGAAAGCCTCAGACGCCTTTTTATACCACATTTTGATTGCAGGGAACATTGACGGTGCGTGATTGGACACAAGAACTGTGCTGACCTCAACTTTTACTTTTAATGACTTAATCATTCTTCCAGAGGCCTGTCTCGTACTTTTCTTTAAGTGCTTAATTTATATCCTGTTTAAAGAGTCACATACTGAAAAATCAAAGAACACTCCAGTCATTTTGATATTTTTGAATTTTTCTCAAAATAATATTGATAACTACAGAAAAGCCTTTGGACATCGCAGACCTCCGCCAGGCCCTCAGGCTCCTCCCTTGCTCCTTATCGATACATATACGTTATAGATTCATTTCACAGAGACTTTGTAACCAACGCGTAAGATTTGTTTGGCAATAATTGAAACGGTATATGAAAACAAGGGAAAACTTTTGGTAAACATTTTTGTTGAATACAATAAATATGGTGTGTTAAAATCAAGGTTGCACTTTATGACTATTCTGGTATTTGATGCAAAAGCAAAAACATTTAGAACAATTACAACGCTTGCATGCACTAAAAACAAAATTGTAGCATGAATTTGGTTGAAACCAGTACACTATTTGACTGTACAGCCGATATGCATTCGGCTTGCTCTAACTCTCAATATCATTCTTGTAGTTCGTCCCCAAGCATCCATTTCCATTGACATGACGTCCAACAGCACAATTCTGGAGCTTGCTGACCAACCAGTTGGCTGGCTACCTGGAGATCAGGTGGTGGTGGCCAGTACTGACTACACCATGCATCAGACGGAGGAGTTTCATCTACTCTCTTGCCCTGCTTGCACACCCAACCAAGTTAAAGTTCAAGGTGAGAAAAACCTGACTGACCATCAAGCAAAACTTCAATGTTTCAGCTTTTTTCATATCTCAATCTGAAACACATAATTTGGGATTCTTTAAGTGTCTTTTAGCTATAAACTGTATTGTTGGTGTTATGGCGGCAACTTGCTTAAAGCTGGGGTACCTAAATTATATTCTTTAAATTTAAAAACAATTTTTTAGCATCATACATGATCGTAACAGTCATTATGTCTGTGACAATCGTGCGTCTGCAGGCTGTCAGTGTCATATAATTAATTACTTTAATACACAAAACCCCAGAAGACAGAATAATTTGTCTTCCTGGCAGTTACCCCCTCCAGATCCAATCACAGGATTTCGAGAAGGAGGGGTGAACAGAGCCCACGAAGGAGCCTCATGTGCACGGTGGGAAATTGTTTGCTTGTAAGTTTAATAAACAAAGTGTGATATTGTGTCGATGGTGGCTGAGGATGAAAATGTATATGTACTATCGTAGACTCATTGTTATGTCTAGTGGAAGAGTTTATAAGAATGTAGTAAGACCAACAATGATCTACGCTGCTGATACATGGCAGATAAAGAAGGTGCTAGAGAAGAAGTTGGATGTGGCAAGGTTAAGATTGCTTACAGTAGGGCAAAAAAGTATTTAGTCAGCCACCGATTGTGCAAGTTCTCCCACTTAAAATGATGACAGAGGTCTGTAATTTCCATCATAGGTACACTTCAACTGTGAGAGACAGAATGTGAAAAAAAAATCCAGGAATTCACCTTGTAGGAATTTTAAATAATTTATTTGTAAATTATGGTGGAAAATAAGTATTTGGTCAACCATTCAAAGCTCTCACTGATGGAAGAAGGTTTTGGCTCTTTGGCTCTGTCTTTAACACGGATCAATCGTCCTGTCCCCTTAGCAGAAAAACAGTCCCAAAGCATGATGTTTCCACCCCCATGCTTCACAGTAGGTGTGGTGATCTTGGGATGCCACTCAGTATTCATCTTCCTCCAAACACGACGAGTTGAGTTTATACCTAAATGGATACATGGATGATACAGCAGAGGGTTGGGAGAATGTCATGTGGTCAGATGAAACCAAAATAGAACTTTTTTTTTTTTTTACTGAAGTGTACCTATGATGAAAATTACATACCTCTGTCATCATTTTAAGTGGGAGAACTTGCACAATCGGTGGCTGACTAAATCCTTTTTTGCCCCACTGTATATGGATGCGTAGAGTACCAAAAATGGATAATACCAGAAATGAAAGGGTAATAGGAAGGGCGAAATGGTGGAGATATCCAAGAAGGTACAAGAAAGAAGACTTTACTGGAAAGGCCATGTGATGGAGAGAGACGAGTGAGTCATACGTCCGTAGAAAAGTGATTGATATGGAGGTACAGTGAAGGTGAGAAAGAGGAAGACCTAATCTGAGGTGAATGGACTGCATGAGGGGGGATTTGGGAGAAAAAGCAACCGTCAGATGTTGGTGTGTTTGATCGGGTAGGTGGAGGAGAGATGTCAGAGAAATCCAGCCCTCATAGAAGTGAGAAATATTCCAGGAATCTTTGAATGTGGAAAATAAATAGCCTGAATAACCTGTATAAGCTAAAGGTCTTCGTGTTAGAATGGCTTGAATCGGTTAAGAAATTAAAGTAAAATTAGTAAGAATTATGAATTAGGAAAGTCCTTGGAGAGGTCATATCTCCCAACTGTAAAGAATTATCGAGAAAAAAAAGTCCTGAATCTAGATGGTAATCACTTGTCTTATCGGATTTCTAACATTTTAGGAAAGTTTCATGAAATCCGCCCATAACTTTTTGAGTTATGTTACTAAATAACAAATAGACAGACACGCCCTGGTGAAGACATCACCTCCTGGCGGAGGTAACTAGTGTTATGGAAAAGGTAAAGGATCCCGTTATGGAAAGTCATAGAGTGCAACGTGCTCATTCTAGTGGCACAAGAGTACTTCACACAAGAAGGTTTGTGAGGGGAATCATTTCAGCCTTTCAGTGTGCATTTTCCATCTCTTCTGTGTATCGGTCAAAACGTTTTCCAGATAAAAGGCCACATGAACTGCTTACCATTAAAAATAAAAACTGTCCTTTATGATGGTACAGAGTTTAGAGCATCAAATGTAATGAAAATATTAATTGTTTTGAAGGCATGCAGATATTTTCATACAAGTCCATGCAATGCCACTTTAGGTACACTTTACCAGGCATGGCTGCGGAAGTGGAGTGAGTGTGCCAACTTGGATGTTTTTAGTTCGACGCAGGCCAGATGTAAACAACTTAGAGTACTGTGCTCGAGTCAGAGAAAGGTGTTTGGACTGACTCAAGTCCAAGGAAAAGTCTTAACATGTATCCTGGATGCCTCTGTTACTAAATAGGTCTATTCATGCTGATTGAAACATTAAATACTGTATATGAACGTCAACATGCACAGGACATTTGCTACAAGTACTTATTAGTTTGCTTCATCATCATGTGTACATTTACACTCTTATATGAGAATTTCAGGTCTGCCTTGTCAGCTGATTGAAATGCTAACACAAGTCAGAAATAACCAGAGATAAAGTGTATACTGAACATTTTATTTGGTACTGTACTTCCTTACTAACCTAACATTTTTATTTATGTATCATTTATTTCTTGTATTTTGAAGTACCTGTCCAGAATTACGACACTAACCCTGATCTCTCCGGTGACAGTCAACTGATTTATTCATTAATTTAATGGATTGCTGCATTTGTGCTACTTGGCAGCCCCAGATTTTTGAACACACTGTGAAAAAAACTGAGTTCCAAGACCCTCAGGTTATGCAAAATCAGGAGGTTGTTTGTGTTCGACAGTTGCAAAATATGGGCATGGATCAGAGAGAATTAAAAATAGCTTGCAGTGATCTATTTATCAGTAGTGTGTGCCAAGGTTGGACATGTTTAAAATGTCAGGTTTGATACAACTGTATTAGTCAGTGTGGTAGAGTACAAACCCCGTTTCCATATGAATTGGGACATTGTGTTAATGTAAATATAAACGGAATACAATGATTTGCAAATCATTTTCAACCCATATTCAGTTGAATATGCTACAAAGACAACGTATTTGATGTTCAAACTGATAAACATTTTTTTTTTTGCAAATAATCATTGACTTTAGAATTTGATGCCAGCAACACGTGACAAAAAGTTGGGAAAGGTGGCAATAAATACTGATAAAGTTGAGGAATGCCCATCCAACACTTATTTGGAACATCCCACAGGTGTGCAGGCTAATTGGGAACAGGTGGGTGCCATGATTGGGTATAAAAACAGCTTCCCAAAAATGATCAGTCTTTCACAAGAAAGGATGGGGAGAGGTACACCCCTTGGTCCACAACTGCGTGAGCAAATAGTCAAACAGTTTAAGAACAATGTTTCTCGAAGTGCAATTCTAAGACATTTAGGGATTTCAGCATCTACGGTCCATAATATCATCAAAAGGCTCAGATAATCTGAAGAAATCACTCCACGTAAGCCGCATGGCCGGAAACCAACATTGAATGACCGTGACCTTCGATCCCTAAGGCGGCACTGTATCAAAAACTGACATCAATCTCTAAAGGATATCACTACATGGGCTCAGGAACACTCCAGAAAACCACTGTCACTAAATACAGTTTGTCGCTACATCTGTTAAAGCTCTACTATGCAAAGCGAAAGCCATTTGTCAACAACATCCAGAAACGCTGCTGGCCCGAGATCATCTAAGATGGACTGATGCAAAGTGGAAAAGTGTTCTGTGGTCTGACGAGTCCACATTTCAAATAGTTTTTGGAAATATTTGACATTGTGTCATCAGGACCAAAGGGGAAGCAAACCATCCAGACTGTTATCGACGCAAAGTTCAAAAGCCAGTATCTGTGATGGTATGGGGGTGCATTAGTGGCCAAGGCATGGGTAACTTACACATCTGTGAAGGCACCATTAATGCTGAAAGGCACATTCAGGTTTTTGGAACAACATATGGTGCCATCTAAGCGCCGTCTTTTTCATGGACGCCCCTGCTTATTTCAGCAAGACTATGCCAAGCCACATTCAGCATGTGCCACATCAGCGTGGCTTCGTAAAAAAAGAGTCTCACTAACAATAGGCTATATCTTAACGAGGAGATTCTAAGACCACATCTTCCGGTTACCTGACATGCCTCCGCTTACAGTAAATAAATGCTCCCGCATGACAGACGTACCGCCATGAAAAGCAAGCTTATATGTATGGTTTATATAGAGATTTCACTGGTAGTGTGGTTGGAGTGGCTGCAGCCATTTTTCTCCTCCTGTCGCTTGCCGGTCACCAGTCGCACAGGCTCACACGAGTATTTCCTTCTGGAAAAAATTAGCAATGTCGTTAATGAAAATATTATCGACAAATGAATGTGTCAGCGACAAATTGTAATATCAATTTTTGGCGACATCGTCACAATAATCACCCAGATTTGTGGAGCAAACTGGTTTGGAGCATTGTCTGGGTTTCAGGCACTGAGCTCAGGCTGCGTGTAGCGAGGTGTATGGGTCTGTTCAGGGGTTGAAATGTTGGCAGGACTGTTGGTCACCCTCCGGGACTGTGAATTTTGAAGTGAAAATGCATTTATTTTTCGAAACATTTTCAGGAACTATTGGTAAAGTTGATGGGTGGTCGCGAACCCTGCTTTAAGAAATAGGGTGACTAGTTCAGTCACTTGGGAGGAGCTTAAAGTAGAGCAGCAGCTCATTCACATCAAGAAGAGCCAGTTGAGGTGGCTTAGGCATCAAGTGTTTTGGTGTTTTGGGACTGCACAGCTGGGAGAAGGCACCGGGGAATACACTGTAGGAATTGCAGCCTCTCTGTCCCTTTAGTGGAACTGGAAGACCACAAAAGTCTCGAATAGGACTGGTAATCCTATGAACTGTATCCATTTAAGACACTGGATGGAAGTATGTTTGTAGATAAAGGTATTTGATGCTTTTATATTTTAATATAAAAAAGTGTTGTTTTTTTTCTCTGCAGACAAACATGTTCAGTCCTCTTGATGACAAACACCTTAATTTTGCTCTAATGTGACCACATCACATTCACCTTGTGGTCTTGTGTGAATAATTTAGGTGTTGATTGTCAAACTTTTAGTCTATTCCAGTCTTGTGCTGGTCCTTTGGCAGCTCTGTGGTCTTGCCCATGGTTTTGTAGAAGACCTAATGAAGAAATTGTTTGCGTGATTAGTGTATTTTGTACACACAAGTTGAGAAAATTTGCGCAAAAGAAGAAAGGTATTTATTTCATGATGTATATGACTACTGTATGCATTTTAGGCCTTCATAAACCCATCACATACTCATAAATTAAAGTTAAAGTACCAATGATTGTCGCACATACACTTGGTGTGGTGAAATGTGTCCTCTGCATTTGACCCATCCCCTTGATCACTCCCTGGGAGGTGAGGGGAGCAGTGGGCAGCAGCGGTGTAATGCCCGGGAATAATTTTTGGTGATTCAACCCCCAATTCCAACCCTTGATGCTGACTGCCAAGCAGGGAGGTAATGAGTCCCATTTTTATAGTCTTTGGTGTGACTCGGCTGAGGTTTGAACTCACAACCTACTGATCTCAGGGCAGATACTTTAACAACTAGGCCACTGAGTAGGTCAAATAAATGCATCTACTTATGTTAACATGTAACATTTTGGAATGATGACTCTAAAGCAGTGGTTTTCAAACTTTTTTCACTGTGTCCCACCTCAAAAAACAATTGGCTCTCCAAGTACCACCATAATGACCAACCTATTAGGCCAAGTAGACCCAAGTATTCTTTACAATACAAAGCCGAGGTTTTATCTAACAACTATATTTAATGTGTGTTACATTACACAGTGTTTCAACAGTAACAGTGTGTTTGAATATTAAGATAAGGGATTATTTGGTATTCCGTTAGATTAAGGGTGCCCAAACTACAGCTGGTGGGCTGTGCATCGGAGTCTTCAGTGGGGCCTGCGAGACATCACAAGTCTTACAAGATCTTTGGCCCGTGGTGTGTTTTGCCTAATTTTAGACTCCTGTGGATTGAGATAGTGATGTTGCTGTCCTCTTGTAGATAGAATCAGTGATCAATATCTACAAATTTTATTTGAAAGTGACATGAGCACAGCATCAATATGTATAAGCCAATTTAAACAAGTCGTTGAAGTTATGTGTTGTTCAGTCTCTTATAACTTGCTTTGATCAATGCAAACTGAAGTGTTATTTTGGCACAAATGATTGTTGTTAGGTCACAATCAACACTCTGCCGTGTGGCAAAAGAAGCATAGTAATGTGTGTATGCATGTCTATGTGTGTTTGTGTGTGTGTGCGCGAATCCATACAACTGCGTATTTGCAATTACCCTAAAAAATATGGCTTTACCGCAGTTTGTACTGTATTTTTACGTTTGGCAAACTTACCTCTTCAATTTGGTATGAAATTGATATGCAGACTTAAAGTCTTGCGATCGCCGATTCGGCGCAATGTTGCAGAATCTTGTCAACCAAGACAAACCCACAAGAGCCTTAAGGAACTTCTGGCGGATCTCATCCACCCCCGGGGCGCTGCCACCGAGGAGATTTTTTACCACAACGGCAACCTCAGCCCCAGAAATGGGAGAGCCCACCACAAATACCGCTTCCTCATAGGAAAATGTGTAGTGGGAATTGAGGAAGTCTTTGAAATATTCCCTCCACTGATCCACAACATCCTGATTTGAGGTAAGCGGCACACCATCCCCAACCCACACAATGATGGCAGTGTACTGCTTCCCCCTCCCGAGGCGGCGGATAGCGGTCCAGAATCGCTACAAAGACGTCCGGAAATCGTTTTCAATGCCTTCCCCGAACTCTTCCCATGTCCGAGTTTTTGCCTCTGCAACCGCCAAATTTGCGCGCCTCTTAGCCCGTCGGTACCTGCCAGCTGCCTCCAGGGTACCTTTTGGAAGTGTCGTAAATAAAAATACAGTCCTGTAAGCACACAGTCTAGTACGTGTATCCTTAGATATAACATTGGCGACGAGAATGGAGCTTCCTTTTTCACGAATGTCTCCCTTTTTTGCTCTGCCCAACGGGCCGCCGATCCCATGGTGCTGCTGGCATTCGTCTTATAAGACTTTCATTTCCCCCATCCGGCTAACTGACACTAGCAATGCTAGGCTACTGGCTATGCTCATCCACAGCCTGTGTATTAAGGGACAAAATAGTTGTACTACTCTCGGACCTTCGCAGACATAAGCAGACTGCGTCACTTTGCTGGCTGGATATTTTGCTGCCCCACAGCACGTTATCGTCCAACAAAGTATCTTTTACCAGCGCCGACGACACACCGGCTTTGTCACTGATCCCCGCTGCCTGGCGAGCCTCTGCAGGTTCAGCTGTTTGGAAGAAGAAATGAGCTGGCTGACGCATGACACTCCCAAAGCTCCGGGGGAAACTGTTTATGTCGCCAGACGACCTACCATTGTCGAAGGCAATAGAAATGGCTTCCCAACTTGAGTCTCCTGCACAATTAGCATCGCGGTTAACACACTTTGCGCCGCATTGCTCCCTGAAAAACCCTCCCCTCAGGTGGACTTCGAGGTGAATGGCCAGCGTGAGATGAACCACTTCTCTAAAGTGTGCCAATCTGCCCCCACTACTATTTTTTGGCCCCGCCCGTCCCAAGTGCCAAGCTCCACCACCATCAACTCGGTGGGCTCCCACACCAAGCCGTTCAAATGGTGTACTGTTGAGCTGGACGGTTTGTACCTGCCACTGCTGCTGTATCCTTCTGCTTCCAAGTTGCTGCTAGATGAATCAACTATCAGACCGCTCTTTCCACGACAATCAATAAAAGCAGGAGATCATGCTTTGAGATCGCGTCCACCATTTTTGCTGGCATCCCAGGTGTGGTGGTGTACTTGGACGACATTGTTGTGCACGGTGTGTCGCCTGCTGTGCAGGATGACCGCCTCTCCAGGGTACTCCAGGTACTCGCACACAACAACTTACCTTCAATAGTTAAAGTCTTAGTGTGTCGTTGCGGCACCTGCCATTGAGTTTGTGGATTCCCTCTGACCGCTGTCAATCTGAGCCCCCATCACTCAAATGTTAACGCTGTCCTACGCCTCCCTGAGGCCTCTTTTCCCCGCACAACTCTCAGCATTCATGAGCATGTCCGCCTTTTACCTGTACTTTCTTCCCAGCAATTCTGACACCAGTGCAGCGCTCCATCCCCCCCTCAAACAGGATGTGCCTTGACTAGACACCGGCATGCTGAGCTGCTGTCTGCCAGCTTAAGTCACAGCTCACCTCTTACCCTCTGCTTGCCCACCTTGATTTACAGTGCCCCATAATTGTGACCTGTGACGCCTCCAACACTGCAGTCGGTACTGTCCTGTCTCCACTGCAGCGAGGGATTGCAGTGGCACTTGTGTCAGGGGCATTCCAATGAAACAAAAGTTTTCAGTGGGGGAGAGACTGGTGGTGTCTGGGCCTGTGAGAGGTGGCACATGTACCTCTACGGGTGACATCTCACGCTTTGAATTGACCATCAAGCTGTTCCGCCTCTACAGGTGGTCCGAGAGACTGCCGATGTATAAGTTTACCATGCAGTTTACACTTGGCAGGAACAATGTGATGGTGGACATGTTCTCCAGAGCCGCACCCAGCCAAACACCACCCAGGGCCCCTTGGAGCCGTAGTTGGTGCTCATGCTGCGCGCACCCCTTCAAGGTGCTGTGTCACTGCAGGAGCTCAAAGCAGCGTCAGAACAGGACCCCGTGTTCACACAGCTATGTTTGTTCATCCTAGAGGACTGACCAGCAAAAGTGCCAGAGGACCGAGCACTTTTCCGTCGCAACAAGGGCGACCTCTCCTGTTGCAATGATGTCTGTGTGGCACAGGGGCTGTGCACCGTGGTGCCCTACGCCTTGAGGGCACAAGTCCTGGCCATGTTGCACTAGGACCATCTGGGCATCGTCAGGGTCACGCAATGCTGTAGGGGTCTGGTCTGGTGGTCCGGCATCGCCTGATCCAGGTGGGCAGGATGACCCTGTGCCCCGTCATGACCGGGCCTGCCAAAGGCCTCTCTCTCTGCTTGGAGGACTACGCTAGACTTAAAAAAAAAAAAGCTTTCACTGAGCAATGACCTAGCCTGTAACGTGGCAGAATAATACACAACGTTAGGTGGGTGGGCTGGCAGTCTATCCGGCTACCAAGCTAGGTTGTTTATGTGTTTGGTTTGCTTTTTTTGTATAAACCCTTGCCA